>NC_069504.1:685309783-685334783 GCF_027579735.1 Bombina bombina
TTTTTTTTTTTAGCATATTTACATATGCTGTAGTGTAGCATCCCCCTTAGCCCCCAACCTCTCTGATCCCCCCCAAAACAGCTCTCTAACCCTCCCCATCTGCCTTATTGGCGGCCATCTTGGGTACTGGCAGCTGTCTGCCAGTACCCAGTTTGCAAAAAAAAGTATTTTTTTCTGTTTTTATTTTTTTTTCTGTAGTGTAGCTTCTCCCCCCCCCCCCAGACCAACCCCCACCACCTGCCACACCAGATATGAGTGGTGGCACTGGGCAAGTGTGCACAGTATATGCTGTGAGCCTGACACACACGCTGGCAGGCAGGCAACTGCAATTAGATTACACAGGGAAAGAAAAAAAAAAGCAGACTGATGTTCTAGCCCTAAAAATGGCTTTTTGGGGTGCTGTCCTTATAGCAGAGATCAGATGAGTCCTTCAGGACTGTAGTGGACACTGAATACACTAGCTTAACTATCGATTTCCCTATTAAATCAGCAGCAGCTACACTGTCCCTCCTCTCACTAAGAATGCAGCTTCCGAATGAATCTAAAATGGATGCTGTCCAGGAGGTGGGAGGGTCTGACAGGAAGGGTCTGCTGCTGATTGGCTGGAATGTGTCTGCTGACTGTGAGGTACAGGGTCAAAGTTTACTCAATGATGATGAATAGGGGGCGGATCGAACATCGCATATATTAGCCCGCCGTGGTGAACGCGAACATACTATGTTCACCGGGAACTATTCGCCGGCGAACTATTCGCGACATCACTACTCATCGTAGACGTGAGATACAGCCTCAATGGGTTAACATTAAGGGCTTGAATAAAATCTAGCAGTAGATTTAGAGGGCCATTCCACACAAAGAACATAGCATCAATATACCTGGGCCAGTGGGATTTGTATGCAGTAAAGTGTTTAAGTAACTCATGAAACACTACTGTCTCCTACCACCAGCCCAGGTATATATTCGCGTATGTGGGGGCACACGAGGTGCCCATAGCTGTACACATACTTGAAGGTAAAACCTGTCATCGAAAATGAAGAAGTTGTGAGTTAATACAAACTCAAGTAATTTAATTAAGAATTCCTTTAATTCACTAGGCATACTCTGTTCTTTAGACAGAAACTGGGAGGTGGCTCTGCAACCCCATTGGGTTTGTATGCTAGTGTACAGCGACTCAACATTGCAAGTTACAAGAATAGTCTCAGAATTGATTTCAACCTCTTGAATTTTATTGAGGATATGCATAGTATCTCTTGTGTGTGATGGCACGTATTTACTTGCTTTTTTAGTTAGGGAGCCTATACCAGACACTATAGGTCTCCCAGGTGGTATAGAAAGACTTTTATGTACTTTTGGCAGCAGGTAAAAAGTGGCGACCCTCGGATGTTTAATCTATTATATTTACTCAGAAACATTTCAGTGGGGTTACCTAGAAGACTTTTATAGTTATTTGCATTCAGAAGTTGGCGTTTAGCCTCTTCTTGATACATATCATTAGGCCATATTACAATGTTACCCCCTTTATCACTTTTCTTTATCTGGACATCATGAAACTTCCTTAATTCATGTAAAGCATCATTTTCCTCTTTAGTGAGGTTATTGCCCCCATTCTTATTACCAGTAGGGTACTCAATATATCATTACATACCAGGTTTAAGAAAGTTAGAGCATTAGAAAAAGTGCTATTAGGGGGTACAAAATGAGATTTATTTTTCAATATGTATCTCCAACTATTATTCTCTCTTTCTAAGTAGCCACCACCATCCCTCTATGATAAGAGGGTTACCGGTGGGAGAAATTGTAGTAGTGTAGATACAAATACAAATAAAATAGCAGCATTGGATTTAAAAACTAGACTCCTTAGACAAGGTTATTCTAAGAAATCTCTTGCCAGAGCTTACAATAAAGCTCTAAATAGGGACAGGAAAATATTACTCACCCCTAAAATAAAAAAAAACTTAGGATACTGTATGGTTTGTGACCACATACTCAACTGCTTGTGATCATATCAATTATATTGTAAACAAACATTGGCAATTTCTCCAAGAGGATGAAATACTTAAATCCTTAATTCCGGATATACCATCCTTTACCTTTAGACGGGCGAATAATATCAGTGACTCACTAACAAGAAGCCACTTTGACAGAAATGTCAATAAAGCCACTATTTATAAAGGCTCATAAATGTATGAGCCTTTAGAGGGGGAGCTACTGAACAGAGACTTTAAAAAATGGAAACAAAATGGATTTTTAATTTAAACACAGTAATGCCCCATGGGATGAACGAGAACATTAATTTTTGGGTGTACCTTTAAATTGTTTTCTGATATGGGTAAATTAGATTTTGACTCTCACTATATATACAAATAATAGCCTTATGTTGTTAAGGCTAATTAGTAAAGTGTCTAATTATCTTGATTCCTATCTGGTTAGATGTAAACATGCTTGGGGTAAGACTGAGTAGACTTAACATATAGCACTATGATCATACCGTATATTTTAGCAATTACTAATAAGCTCATCTGATATGTAAAAAGTGTCAGGGATACATAAGTAGATCTTGGGCACAAAAAGCATGCACTGAATATGGATCATAGGGATTATCACCGTATTGATACATGTTCATTATGATCTGGTGTAACCCACGTAAACCACTGTATGTTTAAACTAAGTATATAGATTTACATCACTTTCTATATACTTTTTTTTTTTTTTTTAAAGCCCAGACTACTACTGCTTCTATAGCACAAGTAAGAAATTAATAAGGGGACAGTATATTATTTGCCTCAAGCTATTTCAATGCTAGACATTTACCCAGAATAGAGGGATGATATTCTGAGGTTTATACGGAATTTGTCTGGGATTGTTTTTCCAATTATTTTTGACTCCCTATGCAACTATTGCTATTCACATAGATAGTTCAGCTAAGATACCATTTAATAGAAACAGAATTCTCATTTTGTGCCCCCTAATAGCACGTCTTCTAATGCTCTAACTTTCTTAAACCTGGTATGTAATGATATATTGAGTACCCTACTGGTAATAAGAATGGGGGCAATAACCTCGCTAAAGAGGAAAATGATGCTTTACATGAATTAAGGAAGTTTCATGATGTCCAGATAAAGAAAAGTGATAAAGGGGGTAACATTGTAATATGGCCTAATGATATGTATCAAGAAGAGGCTAAATGCCAACTTCTGAATGCAAATAACTATAAAAGTCTTCTATGTAACCCCATTGAAATGTGTCTGAGTAAATATAATAGATTAATTCAGGAAGCTCTGGCAAATGAGGTTATTGATCTCAAAGAGTTTGAGTTTTTGCAAGTTAAACATCCGAGGGTCGCCACATTTTACCTGCTGCCAAAAGTACATAAAAGTCTTTTTATACCACCTGGGAGACCTATAGTGTCTGGTATAGGCTCCCTAACTGAAAAAGCAAGAAAATACTTGGATGCTAGACTTGGACATATAGTTGAGTCTTTGCCATCACACACAAGAGATACTATGCATATCCTCAATAAAATACAAGAGGTTGAAATCAATTCTGAGATGATTTTTGTAACTTGGGATGTTGAGTCGCTGTACACTAGCATACAAACCCAATGGGGTTGCAGAGCCATCTCCCAGTTTCTGTCTAAAACAGAGTATGCCTAGTGAATTAAAGGAATTCTTAATTAAATTACTTGAGTTTGTATTAACTCACAACTTCTTCATTTTTGATGACAGGTTTTACCTTCAAATATGTGGTACAGCTATGGGCACCACGTGTGCCCCCACATACGCGAATATTTACCTGGGCTGGTGGGGAGGAGACAGTAGTGTTTCATGAGTTACTTAAACAACTTAACTGCATACATATCCCACTGGTCCAGGTATATTGATGATATATTCTTTGTGTGGAATGGCCCTCAAAATCTACTGCTAAGTTTATTCAAGCCATTAATGTTTAACCCTTTTGGGCTGTATCTTACGTCTACAATGAGTAATGATAAATTGGAGTATCTAGATCTTTCTATTTGTAAGGTCGGGAACAACCTGGAAACAGACGCTTATAGGAAACCCACGGCTACTAATAATATACTTCTAGTCGTAGTAGCCACCACCATCCCTCTACCATAGAGGGTTACCGGAGGGAGAATATTTGTGTCTAAGAAGAAATTGTATGTAGTGTAGATACATTTAAAATAGCAGCATTGGATTTAAAAAACTAGACTTCCTTAGACGTGGTTATTCTAAGAAATCTCTTGCCAGAGCTTACAATATGCTCTAACTAGGGACAGGAAAGAATTACTCACCCCTAAAATAAAAAAAAAACTGACGATACTGTACAGTTTGTGTACCACATACTCAACTGCTAGTGATCATATCAATTGTATTGTAAACAAACATTGGGCACATTTCTCCAAGCGGATGGAACTACTTAAATCCTTAATTCCGGATATACCATCCTTACCTTTAGACGGGTGAATATATCAGTGACTCACTAACAAGAAGCCACTTTGACAGAAATGTCAATAAAGCCCCTATTTATAAAGGCTCCATAGCCTGTGGCAGTTGTAAGGTCTGTCAATATATGACCAAAAAACAGACTATGATGGATAGATTTGGGAAAAACTGGCAAATTAAGGATTTTATAAATTGTAAAAGTACCAATGTGATTTACTGTATTTCCTGCAATTGTAATTTATATTATGTAGGAATGACCACTAGATGTATGGGTACTTGTATGACCGAACATCTGAGTAATATAAGAAATGCCCATAAAGATGTAAAGATTGGTAAAACGATCACCACTGTGGGCGAAATATTTTCTGCACTCACACAATGGTAAGTCCTAGGGATTTCAGATGTTGCGGAGTAGAAAGATTAAGACCAGGTATTAGAGGAGGGGAGCTACTGAACAGAGACTTTAAAAAATGGAAACAAAATGGAGTTTTTAATTTAAACACAGTAATGCCCTATGGGATGAACAATACAATATTTTTTGAGTGTACCTTTAAATTGTTTCCTGATATGGTAAATTAGATTTTGACTCTCACTATATATACAAATAATAGCCTTATGTTGTTAAGGCTAATTAGTAAAGTGTCTAATTATCTTGATTCCTATCTGGTTAGATGTAAACATGCTTGAGGTAAGATTGAGTACACTTAACATATAGCACTATGATCATACGTATATTTTAGCAATTACTAATAAGCTCATCTGATATGTAAAAAGTGTCAGGGAAACATAAGTAGATCTTGGGCACAAAAAGCATGCATTGAATATGGATCATAGGGATTATTACCGTATTGATACATGTTCATTATGATCTGGTGTAACCCACATTAATCCACTGCATGTTTAAACTAAGTATATAGATTTACATCACTTTCTAAATACTTTTTTTTTTTTTTAAGCCCAGGCTACTACTGCTTCTATAGCACACAAGTAAGAAATGAATAAGGGGATAGTATATTATTTGCCTCAAGGTATTTCAGTGCTAGACATTTACCCCAGAATAGAGGGATGATATTCTGAGGTTTATACGGAATTTGTCTGGGATTGTTTTTCCAATTATTTTTGACTCCCTATGCAACTATTGCTGTTCACATAGATAGTTCAGCTAAGATACAATTTAATACAATCTAGATAACTAATTACATTATCGTTAATATAGTCTATATTATGTATGTACATATTGAATAACCCGTTGAATAACATTTTAATAAGTGTTACTGTATGAAACCTATAACCTAGATTAAAGTGTATCATTCTGTCATTTTATGATCCCCTCTTTTACCATTTATAAGAGGTTTTCAAATAGTAATAGATACTTTCACATTATTTTATGTTTTAATTAGTTTCGTGATTAGTAATTTACTTGCGGGACGAGTAAACATTCATGCCCCCTAGATAGCCTGTTCATTAGAAACAGTATTTCGTTTTCAGCCCACCTCTCCGGGATAACGTACATAAGGAGGTGTGTATGGGTTTTAATTGCCTGTGATGTTCAATCTTTATCAACACTTGCTATTATTCTAAAATGTATAGCTTGTCTTATTCCTATAGTTTTAACCTCCCCCAAATTTATTGTCTGTTTACTTAACATCTCACACTGACCAGACCAGAATCTAACTTTCCAATTGGCCTTTCCAATTGTCTTTGATTAGCAATCAAATAAATTTAGTGGACTCAGCTGACTGCCCTCCCTGCATATATTTCACACCAGTCTGGGATGTGCATTGCACTGGGATGTCCATTGCTATAACAACATATGTTCACATTTCAAAGTGAACATTTTTATAAGTGAGGCACTAGCAATAGAATTATACAATCATTGAACAAGGATTGGGCAAAGGGCAAGAAAAAGGCAGGTACTTTTGTAATATTATGTTTGATATACCTTACTGTTTTTCTTATGCAATTGCTACTGTAATACTGTGCCTTATGTGTTTAACTGGTTCCCTCTTTTGTAAAAATGCCTAATATCTTCTTATTCCTTTTTGCAGCCTTCTGTCTCTATAACAAACTACATTATTCAATTACTCCTTCTCCCTCCCCACCTGCACTGTTCATTAGCCCATCTCTCTTAAACTCACCTTACTTTTGTACTCATGAACTTTACCTATTCCTAAACACTCTCTCTCCACCCTGCACCTTGTCTCAAAAGCAGTCTCACTACTGCAAATCTGTATCTCATCTCATGTCACTCTCCCTTTTGCTTTTCCTTACTGCTGGTGGCATCTCTCCTAATCCTGGTCCCCAACAACTGCCTAGCCGTGCACATCCATGAATGCCATCCCACAGACTCAAAAAACAAAACTCTGACAACCTTACCTTACTCACATTCCTCTTGCATCAAAAGCCACTTCCCCTTTCACTTGTGCACTTTGGAACTCTGCAACAAACTCACTTCTATACATTACCTCTTTATCTCCCACTCCCTCAACCTTCTGACCCTAACAGAAACCTTGCTCTCTCCCCTAGACAGTAGACACAGCATCCACTGCTGCTCTGTCACATGGGGGTCTCCACTTCAACCACACTCCTAGGTCTGGTAATAGACAAGGAGGTGGTGTAGGTATTTTACTTTCCTCTCATTGCACCTTTCAACAAATACATCCCATCTCTTCCCTCACATTTTCCTCATTCGAAAACCACGTGATTTGCTTATTCTCTCCTCTTTCTATCGTGTTGCAGTCATATACTGTCCTCCTGGCTCCTCAAATCAATTTCTAGATCACTTGGCTGCCTGGCTACCTTATTTCCTTTCCTCAGACACCCCTTCCCTCATTCTTGGTGACTTCAACATCCCTCTTAACAATACCACTGCCTCCTCTGCAAAACAACTTATGCAACTCACTTCCTTTTTCGGTTTGTCACAATGGAATGATTCTACCACTCACAAAGATGGTCACTCCCTTGACCTGATCTTTAGCTATCAATGCACCCTCTCAAACTTCACAAACTCCCCCTTTCCTCTTTCTGACCACCATCTCCTTACTTGCAACATATCATCCCTCCCTATAACTCTCCCTCCTTCTGCTCCTCACACCAAACTTCACAGAAGCATTATGTCATTAGATCATCAACAGCTATCTAATTCCCTCAAACCTTTCCTCTCATCCTCCTTTTCCTGCCCTGACCAATCTATCTGCCACTATAATTCCACCCTTACATCCGTCCTTGACAATCTCGCCCCTCTTACCATAGCTCGGAAATCAAACACTCATCCTCAGCCCTGGCATACTCCTCTGACACGATACTTACGCAGATGTTCATGTACTGCTGAGCGTCACTGGAGTAAATCTAGGAGTTCAGCTGATTTTCAACGTTACAAATTTATCTTGAACTCCTACTACTCTGCCCTTAATTTCCATAAGCAACATTACTTCTCTACTCTTATCTCTAATCTTTCTTCAAACCCAAAACGTTTGTTCTCCACTTTCAATACTCTTCTCCGCCCTCCCCACCTCCTAATACAACTTCTCTGTCAGCTCAAGACTTTTCCAACCACTTCAATAACAAAATCGACTCCATCAGAAATAAAATCAGCTCTCAACATAATTCCATTCTCTCACCCCCTCAAATGCTCTCAATCAACCACAACCCACATAACCTTAAACTTAACTCATCTTCCTTACACGTCGTCTTCATTAGATATATGCATGATCGAAAAATTCCTTTCGGTTCGGTTCAGATCGATTCTGAGTTTTTCGAATTTCGTTTCGGATCGATTCGAATTCGGAAAACTTTGAATGAATTAGTTTCGGATTCGTTTCGGATTCATTCGGATTCGAAAAAATTCGGCTGGATTCAGTTCGGTTCGGTTCGGTTCGGAAATTCGGAATTTCAGTATGTTTGCTGTGTATAAGACTAGTATTATGTACTGTATATTAGGTGTAACCCATAGCAGAGTGATATAACCTAATATATAGTACAATACTAGTGTAATCCATGGCCATCTGAATAATTTACTGAATAAATCCGAACTAATTCGGATTTATTCGGTAAATTTTGGCAGTATTTTAATTCGGAAATTCGGTTCGATCCGAATCTCCGAATTTGCCAAATTTTCCGAATTTCCGAATCGATCCTAAACGAATTGCACGTCTAGTCTTCATCTGCTGCACCTCTATGCCAATCCCTTCACTGGCTTCCTCTTGCCTCTAGGATCAAACACAAAATTCTCATTCTGAAATACAAAGCCCTCAACTGCACTGCTCCCCCTATATCTCAGACCTTGTCTCCAGATACTCTCCCTCCCGCCCCCTTCGCTCTGCTCACGACCTCCTACTCTCCTCCTCTCTTGTCACCTCATCACACTCCCGTTTACAGGACTTGGCCCCCATCTTGTGGAACTCTCTGCCTCACTCCACAAGACTCTCTTCTAGTTTTAAAAGCTTCAAGTGCTCCCTAAAGACTCTACTGTTCAGGGATGCATACAACCTATGATAACCTTTCTTTATACCAGTTCCTCTCCTCCATCGCTATCCCCTGAACCCCCTTAGCATGTAAGTGTCCAGCTGTTTGTTGATCACCTTCTTAAGAGCTGACTACAACAGTGCAACTCTTGGCAGGGCCCTCTACCCATTTGATCCCTATAATTGTTTTGTTGTACTCCGCCTTTGTTAATAGCGCTGCGGAATCTGTTGGTGCTCTACAAATAACCAATAATAATAATAATAATGGGTTATTCTATTAGGACTGGATAATACCATTGTAAAATAAATGTAACGGTCACGGTCTCGTAATAACTTCTTTACACACATGTTGATACGATATTAATTGTGGTAGTTCAATATGTATTGGTAATACTGCCCTGACATTTTAAGATATTTGGTGCGCATATGTTTTTAAGTGTATATTATTCACGCATCACTCTAGCTGTTACACTTATATTAGTCAATCCTGTTATGATTTAAATCGCTTAAATCCATGTAAGTATTGTATACTCCATGAATCCAATTAGTATATTATGGTCATATCAATTTAAAATACAACTTGATAAGTCTCTATGATTAAGATTAAAAATGTGTATAAACAATTATAATTATTTACGCCCCATGTATATTTAACCAATCGGAAGTGCATTGAATAATTCCTATACACCCCACAGGATGACGTAAATGGAGAGGTGTGTAGTGTAAGTCTCACTGCGATTGGTTGATTACTGCACTGACATTGTTTATAGGGCAACAGTTGGTATAGCTTTGGCTTGTTCATTTTTCACTAATTTTACAATGGTTAACATTGAGAAAGGCTGGTCAACGACTGAAACGTGTTTGTTACTAACTATACCTGTTGTTACCACTGTGTTTATCACTGATGCTTCCAGTTTTCGGCCAGGAAACGGGAGTGATACATGGACTTTTATGGGGGGAAGGGTGTTTGGTGTGGTGTACAGAGGTTTTTCTGATTTTACTTTTATATACATACAATAAAATGTAGTTTATGTTTAATACTTATAGGTAGGGCTGAGTGCTACTAGCCCCTTTTTTTATCTCTCCTTTCAATCTATTGTAAACATTTGAGGGGTAGCTCTGATACCTTTAGGGTTCCTTTCCCTGTCTTATGTTGTAAATTACGTAGTGCCAGTAACTCATCCATTTTCTTATAAACATGTAGACTTCTGAGTTGATCTGTAAAAATATGAGCTATAAAATTTAGCCATAAAAAATTCCAGAATGGACTGTAAAGGTGTGCTAGAAATGTCGATGCAGTGTTTGTATAGGACTAGATGTGCCGCAAGTCCTATACAAACGCTAAATTGATGACATTATAATTTTTTGGAAGGGATCTGAATTTGAACTAGAGAGTTTTCTCATGGAGATGAATAATAACAACAAAAACCTAAAATTAACTAGTGAGAAAAGTAAGACATCTATTAACTCCTTAGACCTAGAAATATTTGTGAAAGAAGGAAAGATTAACACCAGAACCCACTTTTAAACGGTGGATGCAAATAATTATGTATACCAAATTAGCTGTTACCACCAAAGATGGAAAAAGAATATACCCAAAAATCAAATACTTAAGATTAGAAAAAATTAAGTAATGAAGCGGATTTTAGTCAACAAACAGAAATTCTTAAAAATACATGTCTGGCACAAGGATATAAGGCTAAGGAGATAGATATAATAAAGGAAACTGTAAAGACCATAGATAGAAAGGATCTACTAAGTAAAAAGATTAAAAAGAAACGTGAAAATGACAAAATATTTGGACCTTTCCATTACAACATACTGTGAAAATAAACAAATAATAGAAAAGATTTTAAGAAAGTATTGGACAGTTTCTATAGAGTGACGAGAGATTGGGAGAATTGTTAACAGTCCATTCTGGAATTTTTTATGGCAAAATTTTGCAGCTCATAATTTTACAGATCAACTCAGAAGTCTACATGTTTATATCATTACTTCATAGTGATCACCATAAACTCGGTCTCATCCTTTAGAACTCTGAATGGAAAGGCTGATATTATCTTTCCACTCTAAGTTCACACCATATTTCATACAGATAACATATCAAACTTGTACCCTACTTTTATGAATTTAAATGCATTATTTATGTTTTTATATGCTTCTATGTTTTCTCAGATTATTATATGTATTTCTAAATGTTATGTTCAAAAAAACGCTATATGTAAATACTGTGTTTTTAAGCAAAGTTTAGTATATTTAATGCTCCTCTGAAATAACTATCCTAGCCACTATGTATACAATCAATTATATGCACCAATAGGATCTCCAGAAAAATAATTGACCTACAAACAAGAATAATAATACTGGATTTGTAACTTTCCCTTTAAATCTGCGCTATATAAACGCCATCTACCAGTAATTGCCAGCCTGGAAAGAGCTTGAGAAAGGCCATCTGTCGAAACCAGTTGCTCTATCTTTGCCCCATTAGGGCTTCTGTAGTTTTGTCAGCCCTCACGACTGTAGCGGCATTTCTAAAAGAGAGAAGAGGAAATCACAGACGATAAATAATAGGGTCCGGTAAGAGATGAACATACCTGAGTGATGTGGATTATACTCTGAGGCCATGAATCAGAGAAGGACTCACCAAAAGGAGGACGTTTGGAAAATATACGGTGTAAGTACTTGATGACACCTTTATCTAATACTATTTACCGTACTTGTGACAAGGATTTCTTGTCTCACTATAGGACTCCTGTTTTTCTGCTGTGCACGCTTTACTCGTGAAGTCTTGTTTTTGGCTCTGTATTGAGTACAAGCTTTTCAACATATACAAATCGAACTGTGCATTTTATTTTAATGTGCATAAAACTTGCATATGAACTCAACTTGCATATGAACTCCCCCTTTGATTCCAGCCTTTGCGGTCTATTATGAATGCACTTATGTGATTTTATGAATTTATTTTCTTTTTTTCCTGACCTTTTATTTTTATGTATTATATGAAATTGCTCTGATGTATTGTTTTTATTGTTTTCTGTTTTTCCACTGAATATTAAATTGTGATGTATACATTTCTTCACATACAACGATGGTCTCCAGGGATTTGTGTGGATTCATACACATATCGGGCCTATTTATTATGTGTCTGTACGATCAGCGGATCATGTCCGACAGACATCGCTGAATGCTGAGAGCAATACGCTCTCCGCATTCAGCATTGCACCAGCAGCTCTTGTGAACTGCTGGTGCAACGCCGCCCCCTGCAGATTCGCAGCCAATCGGCTGCTAGCAGGGGGTGTCAATCAACCTGATCATATTCGATCAGGTTGAATTTCGGCGATGTCTGTCCGCCTCCTCAGAGCAGGCGGACAGGTTATAGAAACACGAAGGCTCGCCAGAAACACGGGCCCTTAAGCTCCATAGGGAGCTTGATAAATGGGCCTCATTATCTCTATTGTTTTCTGCTGTTCGTCTTTAGAGATATATCTTGCCAATATCTCTCTAACGGTGGCTTGTAGGTTTTGTGTAGTATCCTTTTTAGCTCAGTATTTCAGAAATTCTCCATACTGTATATTATTATAAACCTGACATTACAAATTACTGATATCAACTTGTGCCACTGAATGTATAATTTGAGAGGAGACAATGCAAAAAGAGACTGCAATAAATTGGTATAAACATACAAATTATAATATATTTAAAGGGACAGTCAACACCAGAATTTTTGTTCTTTAAAAAGATAATCCCTTTATTACCCAATCCCCAGTTTTGCATAACCAACACTGTTATACTAATACACTTTTTACCTGTGTGATTACCTTGTATCTAAGCCTCTGCAAACTGCCCCCTTATTTCTGTTCCTTTGACAGACTTGCATTTTAGCCAATCAGTGCTGACTCCTAGGTAACTTCCCGTGTGTGAGCTCAATGTTATCTATTCTATATGATACCAATGAACTAATGTCCTCTAGTGGTGAAAAACTGTCAAAATGCATTCAGATTAGATTCGGCCTTCAAGGTTTAAGAAATTAGCATATGATCCTCCTAGGTTTACCTTTTAACTAAGAATACCAAGCAAACAAAGTGAAATTGGTGATAAAAGCAAATTGGAAAGTTATTTAAAATGACATGCCCCATTTGAATCATGAAAGTTTATTTTTGACTTGACTGTACCTTTAATTAAAATGTCAGTAGCACATAAATAGATTTTAGGTAAGGTTGCTTGGTAACCTCTATGTGCTGTTCTTCCCTCTTTTGATTTGTGACAACATTGTTTGCCCACCTACTGGAGGACTAAGTTTTCATTCTGCTTTTACCTGGGTCCCCAAAAACTAGTGGATAATGCTGCCCTTGATTTATGGCATAATTGAGTATCCTGTGCATGGTGTTTACAATCTAAAGTAATGTATTGGTTTGCTGTCTAGATACCCAAGCTCAACAAGAGCAGGATAAAAAAATAATAGAAAACACTTTAAAAAGTGCAGATATAGACTAGTCCAACCCAAGGCTAAACCCTCCAATGTCTGTTATGTGACCAGTCAGTACAAACAGCTAATTACTCTTTGTGTCTGTAAAGATGGGAAGTTTAATTAGTTTTTAAATGTTTTTTCACACTTGCTAAGGACATCTGAACTTTAAGTCTTGGCACTGGCAACATAAGGTGTCGGATTGTGGTGCCACCTGTTGGACGTGGTGTGTACTGAGAGATTACCAGTTACTTAGATATGCTCTGCATCTTTCTTTGTGAATCCATTCACTTATGCATTCTGGGGACACAATTGCTCTAGATATATAGGAGGAATTTTGTGGAGTTAATATATCTGGTTGCAGTTAGATTAAAGGGACAGTATGCAACAATTTGCATATAACTGCATGTAATAGACACAACTATAAAGAAGAATATACACAGATACTGAGATAAACGTCCAGTATAATAAAAAAAAAAAAAAAATAACTTAGAAACTCCCAGTTTAGCACTGTTGATGAGGTTTGTCTGGACACCCACTGAAAGGGGCTGTGAAAACAAGAATAGCAGACCCCTCCCTGCATATGAAAAGACAGATAACATAAACAGGAGGCCAGCAGGGGTTTATTAAATGTGTGTATACAAATACATCTGACACTTTGGGGCTTGGTTAGGAGTCTGAACACCAGCACAATATTCGTAAAAAATAAGGAAAACTACATTTTTACAAAAACACTACCAGATGGGCTCTATACATGGATTATCTAGAAAACATTTTTGCAAAGAAAAATCTAGTATGTCCCTTTAAGTATAGCTTACATGAGGCTATTTAGCTAGATGTTGCCAGCATATGGGTTAATTGACTGCTTTGCTGTAAATATGAGTGTATATCTGTCTGTATATATTTGTCTCATCAAAAAAAATTTATTTGTGTCCCTTATATGTTATTTGCAAAACTGTAAAAAGCCTTTGGTTTCAATATGGTAGTTAAAACAGTATAAAACTCATACAAATATCACAAGAACTTGAGTGGAGTTGGAATTCCTTTTAATTTGAATATTAGTTTTCTAGCAGAAAATATGTACTAATAAAAATATAGAAGGCACACAATTAGAGACGATGCTGTATGAGTCTGTTGTTTGTCTATGTACAATATAAGACATACACCAAGCCTGAGAATAAACATAAACTAGTCCTAGCATTTCAAGCCATATATACATTCCAGTGGTGCTCCTGTGCACAATGTTTGGTCAACCCCCCCCCCCCTCTTGTAAATTAGCTGTTCAAAGGGAGACACTACAGAGAACACTGATTAACACACCAGAGCATATCCCAATGCTCTTGTTAATAAAGCCCCCAGCCATGTTTATCACCCAGAATAAAGGTTCAAGATGAAACAATACAGAACACTTTAAACCTAAACTCTTTTAACCCTTTGCACCAATCGGACCCAGGTACAAAGTCAGACAGTACTTTGCCCAGTGTACTATGTTGACATAGTATTTAGGTCCAACGCAGAGGTGCATCTTGCTGTCCCTGCTGTCAGCTTAGACAGCAGAAACTGGAGCTGGGACATGCTTCCTTACCATATGAAGCCAGATTGCCAACTATTACAGAGCGTGACACTGTCTGTGTCACTCTCTGTAACAATTATTCTTTGGTGCCAAGTGGGAGCAGTGGGAGGAAAGGAGGGATGTGGTGTTTGTTTTTATTACGCTACGTCAAAAGTGTTAGGCATTGGAGAGGTAGGGATGGGGTCCTAAACTACAGAAATGAACATTTGGAGGGGGGATGTGTGGAGGGGTAGCCTTAAACTTCAGAATCCAATAAATATTTATTAATTTAAAAAAATAATAATACATCGGTACTGGAAGACAGATTACAGGTAAAAATCACGGCGGTGGACAGAGGAAGGGAAAGAGCTGTTGTGGGATGATTAGAGGGTTCTGAAGGTGAGGATGGATTCCTATACTACAGAAACTTTAAAAAAAAAAAAAAAATATATATATATATATATATATATATCATATATATATATATAAATATATATATATATATTTTAAAAGTACCTAATAGTGGTGACCAGTTTTGGTAGGGGATCAGTGGGAGGTGTCAGGTGGGAGATTTATCCCTACACTGCAGCAAAAATTACAAAAATTAACCTTACAAGCTAACTGATTAAAGGGACATAATACTCATATGCTAAATCACTTGAAACTGATGCTGCATAACTGTAAAAAGCTGACAGGAAAATATCACCTGAGCATCTCTATGTAAAAAAGGATAGATATTTACCTCACAATCTCCTCAGCTCAGCAGAGTAAGTTCTGTGTAAAAAGATATACTCAGCTGTTCCCAGCTGCAGGTAAAAAAATAAAAAAAATAATGAAGAAATGAACAGCAGCCAATCAGCATCAGCAGTGCTGAGGTCATGAACTCTTTTACTGTGATCTCATGAGATTTCACTTAACTCTCATGAGATTTCATAGTAAGCTGAATAGGGAAATAATATGAGAGTGCACAAGGCTCATCCCCTAAGATGTCCCAGGACAGACACACTAAAATGCTGCTTAGAATCCTTTACAATGGGAGGTGGCTACTGAGGAACTTTTGAGGTAAAATATCTTTCTTTTTTACATAGAGATGTTCAGGAGATATTTTCTAGTCAGCTTTTACAGCTATACTGCATCACTTTCAAGTGTTTAAACATTTGGGTATTATGGCCCTTTAACCTCTTCACTGCAAGGAATTTCTAAAGTGTGGTGCACAGATGCAATAAGCATCCTTCTAATTACCACAAAACAATAGCAAAACCGTGCATGTCTGCTGTTTCTGTACAAAGGGGGACCCCAGAGAAGCTTTTACAATTGTTTGTCCACATTGACTACAGTAGTTGTGTGTAAATTAATTTTAGTGAAAGACCCAAAGTTTGCAAAAAAGTTAACTTTTTTTTATATGATCATATCTGGTGCCGTGGCCAAATAGTGGCATCAAATTTGTCTACTTTTACAAAAACATATTTCTGTTTAAACTGACTTATAGCAAAAATGCTAAAAATTCTCCATCTTCCTATACTTTGAGCTAGTTTTTCACTGAAAATCCCGGTATCAAAGGGGTTATAAAAATTCAATTTTGTTTTAATTACACACATAATCAAATGTATTGTCAATAAATATTTTATTATTGTTTTATGACATTATTGGAGTCAATGGTATTTCACAAGTACATTAGAAATAACTGGAAAAAGAGAGAACACAGAGGCGCCAAACATGGCCTAGTACAGCCAAAAACAAAAATATAAAATCCACACCTGTGACAAATGAATACTCACAAACGAGCTGCACCCTTTGGTGCTAGTGGAGCAGACTGGAGCCTCTCAGTGGTCCAGCTCACTGGTACACTTCAGGGGTCAAGCGTGGTCCTAGGTAATGGTTGTTAGCAGATTCCTTTTCCTGTGGTATGTTTATCAAACAATCACTTTGAAGGGGGTTCAGTGTTCTAGGTCCTGATGGACGCACGCCAACCTCTGGGAACTGTTAATGCATCAGAGAAAGCTTTAAAAAGAAGCACAGAACAGTTTATGTTTCTTTCATGGAGTTGCTGTGCAACTTTATATTTCCACGCTTGACCCCTGAAGTGTACCAGTGAGCTGGACCACTGAGAGTCTCCAGTCTGCTCCACTAGCACCAAAGGGTGCAGCTCGTTTGTGAGAATTCATTTGTCACAGGTGTGGATTTTATATTTTTGTTTTTGGCTGTACTAGGCCATGTTTGGCGCCTCTGTGTTCTCTCTTTTTCCAGTTACCCCTCTACCAGGAAGACCATCCTAAGACCGAGAGCTGCCTACTGGATTTTCTTTTGATACAGCACTGATTGGGACTTCACTCTCTTACCATTGACTGGACATTTGTTTTTGTGGTACTTTTTTCTCCACACTTGTTATTTATATAATTTCTGTAGGCAATATATTAGATATATTGTTATATGTTTTGTGAATATTTTACATATGTTATATGTGATTAGTTACAGGAGGCGTGTGAATACACTCTGGTGTGTATCTCACCCTAATATTTCTTTATCACTCACATTAGAAATAAACCAGGGAGAACTGCAAAGCAGATGTAAGCTAAAAAATGTTATGAGCCACTGCTGTAGACAAATGTAGACAAGTATGAGTGCTGTTTAGAGTTCAGGTTATTTGTAACTAATTGCATTTTAAACTAGATCAAATTAAAATGTTCTACAAGTTTGCATATGCTAGACCTCTTTTAATCTCTTAAACTCAGTGGGACAGTTATTTAATGCCTCTCTTTATATTTCCAACAAAAGAAAGGGCAGCTAAGCACTTTGGTAACCCTGGTGGCAACTGCAAGTGTCCCAGGGCAGATAAATCAACATTCAATGGGAGGCCTGCAGGCAAAGCATGTCTGTTACTGTAGGAATTCCAGTCTGCCTCTTTAACACTAAACAAATCTGGAACAGAACGTCTGAGACCTTGTTCCATTAATATTTCAGTAAGGTAGAAAAAAGACAGATGTTTCTGTCTTGACAACGCAGGTACTTCTGGCTTACAAAACTTATTTATAAAAAAAAAAATATAGCAATAATAATTGTATAGTGATAAACGATGCAGAAGTCCAGATTTTAAGCTTTTTTTGGCAGGCCATTTATTTGAGACTGTCAGATTTCAGCTTTTATTATTTGTTAATACAAATACGCAGAGCTGAAGAATTTAGTAAGTTCATACTTTATAAAAACAATTAAATATACTAGAAATGTAATTTTGTTTCTTGCATAGTTAATGGTACAGTAAACTATGAACTAGCTTACAAGTGGAGCGCAAACAAATTAGCATTATTATCAAGTGCTAATTGCGCTAGGACAACTATGCTAAACTTGAAGGTTCATTATTTCAAAAACCTTACGGCTAGATTACAAGTTTTGCGTTAGAGGCTATGCAATGCTAATGAGCGGTTTTCTCTCACTGCTCATTTACCTGCAGCGCTGGTATTACGGGTTTTTACAAACCAGTCGTTAAGACAAGAAGTGAGTGTTGAGCAAAATTTTGCTCATTACCACACTTCAATACCAGCGTTGCTTAAGTCAGCGGTGAACTGGTCGTACGTGCTCGTGCACAATTTCCCCATAGGAATCAACGGGGAGAGCCGGCAGGGAAAAAGTCTAACACCTGCAAAAAAGCAGTGTAAAACTCACTAACGCAGCCCCATTAATTCCTATGGGGAAATAAAATTTATGTCTACACCTAACACCCTAACATGAACCCTGAGTCTAAACACCCCTAATCTTACACTTATTAACCCTAATCTGCCGCCTCCGACATCGCTAGCCACCTGCATTATATTTATTAACCCCTAATCTGCCGCTCCGGACACCGCCGCCACCTACATTATATTTATTAACCCCTAATCTGCCACCCCCAATGTCGCCGCAACCTACATACACTTATTAACCCCTAATCTGCTACCCCCAATGTCGCCGCAACCTACATACACTTATTAACCCCTAATCTGCCGCCCCCCAACGTCGCCGCCACTATACTAAGTTTATTAACCCCTAAACCTAAGTCTAACCCTAACCCTAACACCCCCTAACTTAAATATAATTTAAAATTACTATAATTAACTACATTATTCATATTTAAAACTAAATACTTACCTATAAAATAAACCCTAAGCTAGCTACAATATACCTAATAGTTACATTGTAGCTAGCTTAGGGTTTATTTTTATTTTACAGGCAAGTTTGTATTTATTTTAACTAGGAACAATAGTTATTAAATAGTTATTAACTATTTAATAACTACCTAGCTAAAATAAATACAAAAGTACCTGTGAAATAAAACCTAACCTAAGTTACAATAACACTTAATACTACACTATAATAAATAAATTTACTAAATTAAATACAATTACCTAAATTAAATTAATTTAGCTTAAGTACAAAAACCCCCCACTAAATTACAGAAAATAATAAACAAATTACAGATATTTAAACTATAAACTATTACACCTAATCTAATAGCCCTATCAAAATTTAAAAAGCCCCCCCAAAATAAATAAAAAACCGTAGCCTAAACAAAACTACCAATAGCCCTCAAAAGGGCCTTTTGCGGGGCATTGCCCCAAATTAATCAGCTCTTTTACCTGTAAAAAAAATACAAACAAACCCCCAACAGTAAAACCCACCACCCACACAAACAACCCCCCAAATAATATACTATCTAAAAAAAACTAAGCTCCCCATTGCCCTGAAAAGGGCATTTGGATGGGCATTGCCCTTAAAAGGGCAGTTAGCTCTTTTGCAGGCCCAAACCCTAACTTAAAAATAAAACCCACCCAATACACCCTTTAAAAAAACCCTAAAGATCGACTTACAGTTCTGAAGACCGGACATCCATCCTCAAGGAAGCGGCAGAAGTCTTTATCCAACCAGGCCAAAGCCCTCAACAAAACCGGGAGAAGTCTTCATCCAAGCCAGGCGAAGTGGTCCTCCAGACGGGCAGAAGCCTTCATTCAGACGGCATCTTCTGTCTTCATCGATCTGACGCGGAGCGGGTCCATCTTCAAGACATCCGACGTGGAGCATCCTCTTCATCCGACGACTACCCAACGAATGAAGGTTCCTTTAAGTGACTTCATCTAAGATGCGTCCTTTAGATTCCGATTGGCTGATAGAATTCTATCAGCCAATCAGAATTAAGGTAGAAAAAATCCTATTGGCTGATGCAATCAGCCAATAGGATTGAAGTTCAATCCTATTGGCTGATCCAATCAGCCAATAGGATTGAGCTCACATTCTATTGGCTGATTGGAACAGTCAATAGAATGTGAGCTCAATCCTATTGGCTGATTGCATCAGCCAATAGGATTTTTTCTACCTTAATTCCAATTGGCTGATAGAATTCTATCAGCCAATTGGAATCTAAGGGACGCCATCTTGGATGACGTCACTTAAAGGTACTTTCATTCGTCTTTAGTCGTCGGATAAAGAGGATGCTCCACGTCTTTCCATATTACACTTATGAATATCACACTGTCACACTGTTTTAGGTCCCACCGCCGAGATAATTCCCACATATCAAATATAAAGACTTATCTACATATATCATTCATATAGTTGTTTAAGATACCAATTATGGTATTTTTTTTGTTCATCCTTTAAACTCACTAAAATGTCAGGGTCAATCTGAATGGTCGAATACATACGCTAATTATGTTTAACATTAAGATACATGGTTTTTGCTACTAGTTGCTATTATAGACACCGCCAGATCAACCTATTAGAAGCAAGCTCCTGGCCAGCTTATAAACAAACCCTCACAGACAGTTATTGGTTGATTATAACACACCACTTGCTTAGCCATATGGTTATACACGTCACCCATCCCCTATTGAATAGACAAGTCCATCACTATTAAATGTGAGTCTGCAGTATAACAGAGATAATCAAGCACACTAGGTGAGCGATTCAACCTGTGCTCGTAAACATGCGCTCTATTGTATATTTAAATATATATATATAAGCTATTCATCACTGTTAGAATAAATATACACATATATACGAACTTAGACCTATGTTTGTAGGAATCAATGCCATTGTATGAGAGACGGATTCCCATAGAACATAAATTGACAAGTGTATTTTCATAGGTCACACACTGTGTGGTAGTTGGAGAATAGCACTTTTGGGGCAATTTATTTTTTTACGTGACTATTTCTTAGAATGCGATGCATCTACCAATTGCACTGCAGGTCACCAACACATTGCAAGATCACGATCGGTCAGGGGGCGTATACTCTCACCGGCATTATGTGAGTGCAACCAATAGTAAAACCCCCTAACTTATAACAATTCATGAGAACCAATAAGAACCTAACATCAGCCTAAGCACATAAACAAACTGTTTTTCACTTAGTTATCATTTGCAGATACATCTGTTATCAAACAGAACAGTTTGTAACTTTCATTAAAAAACTTACAATGGTAAGGCAATATTTACATTTATATTGACATCAAAGTCCTTGATCACTAATGTTTATATTTTTAATGAAAGCAGACATTGAGAAGGGAACATCATTTTACTTTTCATGAATATGGGTGATGCAAATCTCTTTTCTTGATCGGTATGTATGCACAATTACTTTCAACAAACTGCTCAATTTGAAAGTTTTACTTTTAAAAGTATATTTTATTTGTTAACAAAAGGCTTCCCTCAGGGATGCCTGTCACATTAGACAGGTGCGAATCATCAATTAGGAACACACCCTTTTGAAGGGAGGTAAATGTTTGTTAGTTAGGTATAAAAGGCAGAGGTAGGATTGAGAGTTATTTTATGCCTGATGAAACGGTTTTGTTAACCGAGAAACGCGTCACAATTATTGGGGCCAACTTGGTAACCCTGTAATCCATTTTTTATAATGACCTTTGTGTTTTTTAACTTTTTGTTTTTATACTAAATATTTGCATTTTTTTATCTGGGAGTGGATTTCTTTTCCCACCTTCTGCCTGCAATCCTATATAAAAGATAATTCTAATACCCGGTGCAGTTACTGTGGAATACTATGCCTACTGTTTCATAACAGCACCAACATCAAAAGACTGTTCGCTTGGGTGAGCTGCCACACCTGCCTAAATCTGCAGCCTGTCCCTACCAGCACATCGGTGTGCTCTTGGAGGATGTGAGTACCCATTTTATACTACTAAGTAAACATCATTGTATCATCTTTAATGGTCTGCACATGTAGTGCTTCCTGTGTTTGTGTCTCCACTCCTGTTACAGCACTACAGCACTGAGAGCGTTGTTGATTGGGTGAGCTGTCACCCCCCCTTAATCTGCAGCCTGTCCATACCAGCACATAGGTGTGCTCCTGGAGTATGTGAGTACTCATTTGGCTATATTGTCACTTTCTTTGTGTCTCAACTTGACGATACCACACATGAGGCGCCCCTCTGTTTTTCTCTATTTTCAATAGAATGTGAGCTCAATCCTATTGGCTGATTAAATCAGCCAATAGGTTTTTTTCTACCTTAATTCCAATTGGCTGCATCAGCCAATCGGAATCTAAGGGACGCTATCTTGGATGACATCACTTAAAGGTACCTTCATTCGTCTTTAGTCGTCGGATAAAGTGGATGCTCCACGTCGGATGTCTTGAAAATGGACCCGCTCCGCGTCGGATGGATGAAGATAGAAGATGCCGTCTGGATGAAGACTTCTGCCCATCTGGAGGACCACTTCGCCCGGCTTGGATGAAGACTTCTGCCACTTCCTTGAGGATGGATGTCCAGTCTTCAGAACTGTAAGTCGATTTTCAGGGGGTTAGTGTTCGTTTTTTTTAAGGGTGTATTGGGTGGGTTTTATTTTTAGGTTAGAGTTTGGGCCTGCAAAAGAGCTAACTGCCCTTTTAAGGGCAATGCCCATCCAAATGTCATTTTCAGGGCAATGGGGAGCTTAGTTTTTTTTCAGATATTATTTTATTTGGGGGTTTGTTTGTGTGGGTGGTGGGTTTTACCATTGGGGGAGTTGTTTGTATTTTTCTTAAAGGTGAAAGAGCTGATTACTTTGGAGCAATGCCCCGCAAAAGGCCCTTTCAAGGGCTATTGGTAGTTTAGTTTAGGCTAGGGTTTTTTTTATTTATTTTGGGGGGGCTTTTTTTATTTTGATAGGGCTATTAGATTAGGTGTAATTAGTTTAAATATCTGTAATTTGTTTATTATTTTCTTTAATTTAGTGTTTGTTTTTTCCGTATTTTAGCTAATTTAATTTAATTTAGGTCATTGTATTTAATTTAGTAAATTTATTTAATTATAGTGTAGTGTTAGGTGTTATTGTAACTTAGGTGAGGTTTTATTTTACAGGTACTTTTGTATTTATTTTAGCTAGGTAGTTATTAAATAGTTAATAAACATTTAATAACTATTGTACCTAATTAAAATAAATACAAACTTGCCTGTAAAATAAAAATAAACCCTAAGCTAGCTACAATGTAACTATTAGCTATATTGTAGCTAGCTTAGGGTTTATTTTATAGGTAAGTATTTAGTTTTAAATAGGAATAATTTAGGTAATGATAGGAACTTTTATTTAGATTTATTGTAATTATATTTAAGTTAGGATGTGTTAGGGTTAGACTTAGGTTTATGGGTTAATAAATTTAGTATAGTTGCGGCGACGTTGGGGGCGGCAGATTAAGGTTTAATAAGTGTACGTAGGTAGCAGTGATGTTAGGGACGGCAGATTAGGGGTTAATAATATTTAACTAATGTTTGCAAGGCGGGAGTGTGGCGGTTTAGGGGTTAATATGTTTATTATAGTGGCGGCAACGTTGGGGGCGGCAGATTAGGGGTTAATAAGTGTAGGTAGGTTGCAGCGACATTGGGGGCAGCAGATTTGGGGTTAATAAATATAATGTAGGTGGCGGCGATGTTGGGGGCAGCAGATTAGGGGTTCATATATATAATGTAGGTGGCGGCGGTGTCCGGTGCGGCAGATTAGGGGTTAAAAATTTAATTTTAGTATTTGAGATGCAGGAGTGCCTCGGTTTAGGGGTTAATAGGTAGTTTATGGGTGTTTGTGTACCTTTTAGCATTTTAGTTATGAGTTTTATGTTACGGCGTTGTACCATAAAACTCTTAACTACTGACTTTTAAATGCGTTAGGACTCTTGACGGGGTAGGGTGTACTGCTCACTTTTTGGCCTCCCGGGACAGACTCGTAATACCGGCGCTATGGAAGTCCCATAGAAAAAAGACTTTACGAAGTTTACGTAAGTCGTTTCGCGGTAAGACCAAAGAAGTGTGCGGTACACATATACCTGCAAGACTCGTAATAGCAGCGGGCATAAAAAGCAGCGTTAGGACCTTAATGCACAATTCGTAATCTAGCCATTAGTTCTTTACTTAGAAGAAAATGTTATTTTTAATTAAAAAAGTTATATATATATATATATATATATATATATATATACACATGCATTTATATATAAACATTCATATATATTTGTGCGTGTGTATATATATATATATAGATATATATATATATATAGATATATATATGTGTGGGTGTGTATATAAATATATACCACAATTCATTAAAATTATGGGGGGAGATAAAAAAATTAAATTAAAATCCTCCATGTCTCAAAATTAAATCAATGTAAATATTTGCATAGGAAATTAGTACATCTCGGCAAGTATCCATGCTTGCTTTTCCCCAGAAATTCTTAATATACAATGTTTCCAATGCACAAAAGAATTGTGGGTAAGATATGCAAATTAGATATGCAAATTCTCAGTTTTTTTGCTTCAAAAATACTGTTTTGACACAGCGATCCTTTTAAACAGCTGTCATAATCCTGTGTTTGACACAGCGATCCTTTTTTGCTGTCATAATCCTGTTTAAAAGGATCGCTGTGTCAAAACAGTATTTTTGAAGCAAAAAAAATGAGAATTTGCATATCTAATTTGCATATCTTACCCACAATTCTTTTGTGCATTGGAAACATTGTATATTAAGAATTTCTGGGGAAAAGCAAGCGGGGATACTTGCCGAGATGTACTAATTTCCTATGCAAATATTTACATTGATTATATATATATATATATATAT
>NC_069504.1:685337283-685549783 GCF_027579735.1 Bombina bombina
GGAGTTTGTCTTCTCTTTGTCTGCTTTTTTCTGTGTCTACCGTAATACTGGATAAATGCTCTTTTATACGGTTTCTTATTTCCCTTACCGTTTTACCAATATATTGAAGTTTACAGATATTGCACTCTATGAGATACACTACCCCCTTGTCTCTGCAATTTAGATATCTATTTATCTGGAAAATTTCTTCAGTCTTAGTTGATTAGAAGGTGTTTCTTGTATCAGCTTGTTTGCAAGCTTTGCAGTCACTGTATCCACACTTATAAAGTCCTTTGGTCTGTAACCATGTTGTTCGTTTGGTTGTTTTTATGTTTGTTGGGGAAACTATGTTCCCTATCGTTTTTCCTCTCCTATATGAGAATAAGCAGTTTTTGTCTATTATTTTTGCTAGGCTGTTGTCGGCCTTCAGAATTGGTAAATGTTTTTTTATTATTATATTACAAATTTGATTGTATTGTGGCGAATATTGTGTAACAAACTTAATTCTATTTCTTTCATAACAGGGTTTCTTTTTTGGTTTTGTTTTAATCAAGTCTGCCTGTTCTTTTGTAGACACTGCCATACGGGCATTTTTGATAGTTTGTTTGTTATAACCTCTATCCTTTAATTGTTTATCTAAAATCATGGCCTCTTTTATATAATCTATTTCATTAGAACAATTTATTTTTACTCTGATGTGTTGGCCCTTCGCTATGGCTCTAAACGTTTCTTTAGGGTGGTTGCTCTTTTCGTGCAATAGTGCATTTTTAGATATTGGTTTCTTGTATATGTTTTGTATATGGTTGTCTCTATTGCTCTTCTAATTGTGTTACCTTGCAACGTGAGATCTAAATAGTTAATCTCTCTATTATGTAATTCATGTGTGAATTTTACTCCCATTCTGTTAGATTCAATGTATTTAAGGAAGTTCTCTATTGAGGTATCATCTCCTTCCCATATCATAATGAGGTCATCAATAAATCTGTTGTATAGTTTGATGTGTTCCCTGAAGGGGTTTCCACCTGCATAGATGTGGCACAGCTCCCACCACCCCATGAATAGGTTGGCGTACGTGGGGGCAAATTTTGCCCCCATAGCTGTGCCACATCTCTGAAGGTAGAACACCCCTCCATATGAAAAATAATTGTGTGTCAGAAGATATTCTATTATTTTCAACAGATATTCCTGAAATGCCTCCTCTAGGTTGCTGCGTGTGTGTAAAAAATATTTTACTGCTTCCAAACCTAGTGTGTGTGGTATGTTACTATAAAGTGACACAATGTCCAATGTTAGCCATCTACTGCTGGTGGTCCAAGTCATATTCCTCAGTTTATGTATCAGATGGGTAGAATCCCTAAGATAACTGGTCAAATCAAGTACTAAGGGTTGTAGAATGGAATCTACCCACTCTGATATAGCTTCCAATAAGGATCCCATCCCTGATACTATGGGACGCCCCCTTACATTTTCCGTGCTTTTATGTACTCTCGGGAATACATGAAATACTGGGGTTTTGGGTTGTTTGTTAATTAAATAGTCATGTGTTGCTTTGTTTAAAAAAACATTTTCTAAGCCTTCATCCAACAGATGAATCAGTTGATACATGTAACTTTATTTGGGATCTCCCTTTAGGACCAAATAGTTGTTAGTGTCATTGAGTTGTCTCATTATTTCTTTTTCATAGTCTGTTTTGTTTAATACAACTATGCTTCCCCCTTTATCTGATTTTTTTAATGACTATGTTAGTATTCTCAGCCAATTCCTTTAGAGCCATTCTCTCTTTTCTAGTTAAATTGGTGTCATACTGGGGGCCATTATCTGCATTTAATTTCTCCAAGTCTTCAACTATTCTCTCTTGAAATTGTTCTAAGATAGTGCCCCTTGATTGAATGGGGTAAAATGTAGATTTTGACTTAAAGCCTGTATGTGAATTTTTTTCCTCAATGTTTAATTGCTCACTTAATAGGCTCATAAGTGTCTCTCTAGCACACAAATCCTGAAAATCTAGATGTGTTTCTGGTATAGATACCTCAGCTGTCAGATTTTCCTCTATCGCCGTTACTTCTTGTGCATTATGAGAATGTTTTTTAAGAGTTAAGTTTTGGACCATCCTATTGACATCAACTATGGTGTTAAATATATTAAATTTCGCTGTTGGTACAAAATTCAGACCATAATTAAGTACCTTTTCTTGTGTTGTTGTCAATGGGGTGTCAGAAAGGTTGATGACTATTGATGTATTGTCTGTTCTAAATTCTTCTTGGCTCTTAATTGATATCTGTTCATTTGCACTTGTCTGGTTTTGTTTTCTCCTCCTACGCTTTGTTTTATAACTGGTATTATGTCTCTCTGTGTTTGTACTAAATATATATATATATATATATATATATACTGTATATAGATAGATAGATAGATAAATTCACATATATACATGCACACATATATGTAAATGTAGCCACCAATCAGCAAGCGATATCAAGGGTACTGAACCAAAAACGGGCCTGCTCCTAAGCTTTCATTCCTGCTTTTTCATATTACCAAGAGAGCAAAGTTCCAGTTCCAGTGAATCGTATATATGTTTGATGCAGTGACTCAATGTACTCTGAGAAGATTTATGATGTGTCAAATGACTAATGTGGGTTGCAAACTAAAGTATTGTTCTAATTGGCGGGGAGCGTTAGACCAAACGAATAGTATGTACACAGGAGAACCAATCAAAGAAAGAACAGGGAAAACTCCCATATGTAGGGCAAAGTATGTTAGGCAGGAGCAATAAGCTGTAAATGTGACCATTACAAAGTAACCATGCCGTGCCGTGATTGGCTAAATGTGATGAATTCAAACTTGAAAATGTATAATATAAAATACTAATAACTCCGTGAAAAAGTATACTAATACCTACATCAATGTATAGTGAATAAATAAACCATTGATATAACCACGATATGAAGCTAACTGCAATAGGTAGGTATACAAATATATATGACCGTGGGATAATAGATAATCTAACTATTGAGGTGAAGTGATCCTAGTATAATAAAAGTGATACTTATATGGCAATGCAAAAGGACAAGTGTAGGTGTTACCTCATTGTCTAACCATATAGTGGAGTAAACAAAAAATCTAATAATAACTTAACTGAGCGACGATTAAATATGCTACAAGTGTCAGGGTGTTACAGCTAAAAAGAATAGATAGATGTAACACGTGCGAGTGTAAAGAATATTTGTAAATGTGCTGCCTAAGGACAATAAACTGTTGTGAATAGCAAACTATAAATGTAAAATAACGATATTACAAGTGATAAATGGAATAAAAAATAAAAATACATATAACCTATAATTATTCCAGATATATACGTGGTCCTATACCAAGGCTACACTAACTGCCTAACCATCAGTGACACAGTCTGGTATGTTAGCCATTACAATCTCCACTTGATAATATAAAAATAAGAGAAATGAAAATGTGGTGATCTCCTGGATACACCCCTATAATTATATTTCTTGTTAACAAAATAGCAATAAAAATAAACAAAAATAAACGTGGTCTGCCAAATTTAGGATGGGTGACAACAATACCATGTGACTCTGGTTTACACGTCTATCAGCTAATCTAAAATAATTATGTAAAGATTACCCACATAATCAGATATATAATTGGTGTAAACCTATTACAATTGTGCCTGTTCTTATTTGTATCTATTCAATATGCTTTCCTCTTCAATCTAAGTATAGAGAGAGCCTTTTTTCTAAATTGGAAGATTTGCTAAAAATTGAGAACAGACACTGGTGGGATCTTGATTGTTTAAAGAAATATAAAGATAAAAAACAGATCCCCTGTGGCTTATGTGTGTTCAAAAGCTGCTCTTTTAAAAATAATCCAGAACTACTTGAAAAATGGTACTCCGTTTTGGATGAGTGTTCTTTTGATCTAATAGATCTCTTAATATCTCACAGACAGAAATTGGTGGATGAGATTGGATTGGAAATTGATACAATTCAAAAAGAGCTGGAAGTATTTAAAGAACACCCTGATTACGTTAAACTTAACACACAAACTATTAAAGTAGTGGATGATTTCCAATCTGAGATCATAGCTCATAAAAATAAAAAATTAAGGCGTGACGAGGAGGATTACAGTTAAGGGGAAGTTTACACATTCATTAGGGCTAAACAACAAACAGGCAAAGAGGGGACTGTGGTCCAAAACTACAATAAAAATAAGAATAAAAACTATAGCAATAATTATTATAATGCTAAGAATTCCACTCATAAACAGAGTTATCAGGGCAATACGAATTATAAGAATAATGGCTCGAATAGTGGACATACCACAAACACAATACCCTATAGAGTGAAAGGAGCCCAAAATACTAACCCTTGGCATCGACAACCACAGAATCATATACAATCATTTTATGATAATGATAGAGACTTTAGGAGACCCCAACAGTATCAGAATTATGATAACCCAAATTATATTCCAGTTCAGAATAGATTTCAAGTACTTAATTCAGTCAATAATGGTGAGCCCAATGGTTCCAATAGAGATCGGTTTCAGTAGATGTACCATCAACCTCCAATGAGGTTTTTTTAGAGACCCCTCATCTGGCCCCTTTATGGAGGAGACCTACCCCACAAACATCCAATCATGGTTACTTAGTAGTGGTCACATTTACAGCTTATCGCTCCTGCCTAACATACTTTGCGCTACATATGGCAGTTTTCCCTATCCTTTCTTTGATTGGTTCTCCTGTTTACATACCATTTGTTTGGTCTAACAATCCCCGCCAATTAGAACAATACTTTATTCTGCAACCCACATTAGTCATTTGACAATAACAAGTGACGCAGGAGGGTATACCTTTGAGCTCTCATTGGGAATGTTAAGGGCTTCCACACTAGTGGTTAAAATCAGCTCCTCGGACTAATGATGTACTAATCTTTTGTTTTTATACAACGTGTCCTTTGGGGATTCACATAAACACGCCAACTCTAAAGTTCTCAACATTTGATTTTCTATAGAAGATGTTTGTTAAACACACTAACTCAGGTACGCATAGTATTTAGATTACATTATATTCACAACCAAAAGTTATATCATTGATTGTTACAACGATTGGCCAATATGTTAGCTATTGTGTTATTGGAATAGTTAATTTGGATGTTTTGTGCCATTTGAACAACTAGTTTAGCTTTGTTTGTATTTTGGGGAATGCACTAATATGTTGCTGATATAAGTACTAAGCATAACCAAAAAATAATTAGGTGTGACAACTATACTAATGAGAAAAGGGTGCTTTGATTGGTGTTTACACTAATTGTCAGGGGGAGGGTCGATGTATACTTTGTTTGGGTCGCGTAGCCCTATATAAGGGGTGAATTTATACCATGTTTTCATGCCTGATGAAATGGTAGATACCGTGAAACGCGTTGCCTTGTTTTACTTGTGCACTATTTTAGTATGAGCTGTTTTTATATCTGTTTTTACTGTTTTATTAAACAAGTTCGGAAAATTTTTCACAATAGCTCTCATTGCTGTGTGCATATTCTACTATGCTACCTTGGGAGGTTTTGGTATAGCCTCCCTATATCTTCCTGGTTGTTATCCTGGGGAGTGAAGTACCACCTGAGCCCAGCCATCCATCTGGGGGTCACCGCACCGGCATATCCAGTATATTGCCCTGATTCAGCTAGCTGGTCTGCTGCCAAAAAACAGCCCGCCTCCATTGGCACAAGTGGGTACCTTTATACCATGTGAGTACCCTGTGTCTTCGATGTTCTTATACCCAGTTGGTTATTGATTCACACATACGGTGCCTCTTTCCTTTTCTTTGTTATAAACAGCCACATAATGCAAGCTCTCAATCCAACAAACTGGGAACAAGTGAAGGGTGCACAGGCTTATGTAATCACCCTAGACATACACAAAACATGAAAGGGGACTGCACTCTCAAACCGGACTGGGTACATATCCCATGATCCTGCAATATGCACAGCCCTGGGTGCACAATAGCACTCTCAGGAAGCTGCACTGTCCCCAGAGTCACAGGCAGTTAACCCCAGACAGGTCTGGGTGCAAGACCCATAGGGAAAATTACAAAACAAATTAATACAGCACACAGAGAAAGTCCAGCACTCACATACAAGCTCTCAGCTAAGATTAAAAGCAAAAATGGAAGAGTTAGTTACTGCATCTGGCCAAATGGGATAAGCCCAGGTACCACCAGTTTGTTGGATTGAGAGCTTGCATTATGTGGCTGTTTAGGGACTCAGGCTTTGGAAGAGACCTTGATGTGGTACCTGGGCTTGTCCCATTTGGCCAGATGCGGTAACTAACTCTTCCATTTTTGCTTTTAATCTTAGCTGAGAGCTTGTAAGTGAGTGGTTGACTGTCTCTGTGTGCTGTATTCATTTGTTTTGTAATTTTCCATATGGGCCTTGCACCCAGACCTGTCTGGGGTTAACTGCTTGTGACTCTGGGGACAGTGCAGCTTCCTGAGAGTGCTATTGTGCCCCCAGGGCTGTGCAAGGTCAAGGGATGTGTACCCAGTCCGGTTTGAGAGTGCAGTCCCCTTCCTTGAGATATATATATATATATATATATATATATATATATATATATATATATATATATATATATATATATATATATATATATATAGTGAAAGAGTGTATGTACTTAAAGGGATATGAAACCCACATTTTCCTTTCATGATTCAGATAGAGCATGTATTTTTTTTTTATTTTTTTATTTTTATTGTTTTTCAGCATAATAATTTTAACAGAGATAAAGAAAAATGATTTATGCCATGCAAGGCACACTCTCAACATAAGCATTATTAATTTCAAAATGTATCTACTGTATATTATTATATTGTTAATACAATTTAAATAAACAACCTTAATTTATCAGATAATAACACAATAATAATTTTAACATAATTTTGCTCATCATTTAACCAAATTAAACCATTTTCAGATATAACCTTAGTTATTTGTTTTACACTACTGAACCTTTTTAATTTCCTAAATAAAAGGGAAAGAGGGGAAGGAAAGGGAGGAAAGAAAAAATTACATTTTCATACAATACAGCCTCATACTTCCTGTCGTTCTTCCTCTTTTGCAGGGTTTTATTGCCAGTTACCAGATCCCTAAAAGTACCAATTCTGAGTTTTGGAAGGGGAATATTATATAGTCAATATCGGTATTTGGAAGGGATTTAATAAATGGTGCCCATTTACTAAAAAATTGTCTAATATCAGATTCGTTATTTAAATTAGTGTCTCGCTGTTCTAATATACATTGCTTCTTAAGATAGTTTTTTTTATCTCTGAAACACTAGGTATCTCTCTAGTTTTCTATTTCTTAAAAATTAGATACTTAGCCGCCAGAAGAGACAGACTTATTAACTTTTCATTGGGCTGTTGCTCTTGCTGATTCTTAAAACACAGCACAACCTGGCTTACCGACAGGTCCAGAGGGGAGATTTTAAGTGATGTGTTATCCAAAATTCTAATTTACACCAAAATAGTCTAATCAAAGGACATTTCCATAACATATGTATAAGGTCTGCTGCATTCAAAGAACATTTGGGACATTTCCAAAAATTTGAGTTTCGGAGCTTATGTTCTTTCTCAGGAGTGAAATGAAATTTATGTTGGAGTTTAAGGTGTGCTTCTCTCCAAGTGGCTGAAAGGGTAGCCTGTGAGACTTTATGAATAGAGATTTGTATAGATTTACAGTCAATGTTATCTTGTAATAACATTATATTCCAATCTTGAGCTATCTTCTCAAGAATTTGAATCCCTTTCCCAGCTCCCAAAAGATGGTAGCAGGGAGAGATAGACATAAGCCCTTTCTTAGCCAAGCTAAACCATCCCTCCAGAAAACCCAAATCCCAGTACCACTTCCCTTCCCTCATTAGTAGTGATGTCCCAAACTGTTCGCCCGCGAACGGTTCACAGCAAACATAGCTTGTTCGCATTTGTGGGCGAACACATGGCGATGTTCGATCCGCCCCTATGTGTCATCATTGTGGAAACTTTGACCCTTTATGTCACAGCCGCCTGACACATTAGAGCCAATCAACATCAGACACTCCCTCACAGACCCTCCCAGCTACTCGGAATCCGCCATTTTAGACTCATAACGACCTTGCTTTCTTAATGAGAGGACGTGTTGTGTTTTTGCTCCTGACATTAATAGGAAAAACATAGCTAGGCTAGTGTATTTACAGTCCAGAAGGACTCCACTCCTCTCTGCTGCAAGCACAGCACCCCAAAAAGCCCTTTTTAGGGCTATATTTCGTGCCGTTTTGTTTTTTTGTGTTTTGTTTTTTTTTTATTAGCATTTGCCTGGCTTTCAGCTGTGTGTTTAAGGCTCACAGCATATGCTGTGACTACTGCCACCACTGATATCTCCCTAACAACATTAGTTTAAATTTAACTAACCCAAAAATATAATTATTTTTCTAGTGTAATTTTTTTTCTTTTTCTATCAGGCCAGTGTCACACAGCATATACTCTGGTTCATTGCTCTGTGCCAGCCAGCAGCCACCAGTGTTAATATCCGTTTATAACATTATTTTAAATAAAAAAAAAATAATAAAAAAAAAAATATTTTGCTAGTGTAATCTAATTACATTTACTATCATGCCTGTGTCTGTCATGCTCACACAGCATTAATATACCTCTTTTTTTTCAGTCTTTTGGTTAATTGGTCTGTGCCAGGCAGCCACCCAGCACTCATATCTATTCTTCTTCACCTTAATTTTAATATAAAAAAAAAGTTTAAATTTGTTTGCTAGTGTAATCTAATATAATTTTCTATCTGGCCTGTGTGTTTTGCTGACATAGAGAGCCTACTGTGTTTACTTGCTGCCCTCCCTAGTCTATGAGCCACGACTCATATGTGTTTAACCTTTTTTTAATTTCCCACACCAAAAAATAATTTCAATCATTTTTCTAGTGTAATCTAATAGTATTTTCTATCAGGCGTGTGTGTATCCGACTTACAGAGCCTACTGTTTTTAATAGCTGCCCTTCCAAGGCTATCAGCCACGACTCATATGTATGTGCTTAACCTTTTTCTTAAAATTTCCAAAAAAAGTCTTTAAATCATTATGCTAGTGTAATCTAATTGTATTTTCTATCAGGCCTGTGTCTAACTGTCTATCTGACTTACACAGCATAGTGTTGTTATAATTGCTGCCCTACGTAGCAGCCAGCCAGTGTGACCACTCATAGAGTCATATGTGCATTGCACTCCTTAACATAATTTTAATATTAAAATCTAAAATTTTAAAATATTTTGCTAGTGTAATCTAACTTAATTTTCTATCAGGCCTGTGTTTTTGTCACTTACACAGCATACTGTGTTAAATTGCTGCCCTACCTACCATCCACGACTCATATCTGCCAGCCTGTCTGCCAGGCCCAAGTAGCCAATTAGTGGCACCAATCACAATTCTTGTAACAGTAATTAAAAAAAAAAAATCATAATTTTTTGGACTGCAAATATTCAGTCTCCTAGTGCCATTGAATTTCATTTACCTCCTGCCTGCCACTGCCAGCCTTTTGTGCCAGGCCGTCTAGCCAACTATTTACACCAATCATAATTGTTGACACAGACAGTATAGTTAGTAATTTAAATAAAAAATTTTTTTATTGTTGATCTTAATCCTCAGTTTGCTCGTGCCCTAGAATTGCACTTTTCTACTGCCTTCCAAGCCTGTGTGCCAGGCCTACTTGAAAAATATTTACACCAATCATAGTTGTTGTGACAGTATTCTTAATAATTAAAAATTAAAATTGTTGGTAATAGTTGTTGTGAAACCTCAGTTTGCTGGTGTCAGTGAATAGCACTTTCCTCCTGCCTTGCAGCCTGCTGTGTGCCCGGCCCACCTAGCCAATTATTGCCAGCAATCATATTTCTTTTAACAGTATTGCAAAAATTGTCAATCATCACTGTTTTGACTGTCAGTAATCAGTCTCCTAGTGTCCTTGAATTGCATTTACCTCCTGCCTGCCAGCCTTTTGTGCCAGGCCGTCTTGCCAACTATTTACACCAATCATAATTGTTGTCACAGTATAGTTACAAATTAAAATTAAAAAATTCTTGATTGTTGATGATCTTAATCCTCAGTTTGCTTGTGCCCTAGAATTGCACTTTTTTACTTCCTTGCAAGACTGTGTGCCAGGCCTACTTGAAAAATATTTACACCAATCATATTTGTTGTGACAGTATTCTAATAATTAAAAATTAAAATTTTTGGTAATAGTTGTTGTGAATCCTCAGTTTGCTGGTGCCATTGAATAGCACTTTCCTCCTGCCTTGCAGCCTGCTGTGATCCAGGCCCACCTAGCCAATTGTTGTCAGCAATCATATTTCTGTTAACAGTATTGCAAAAATTGTCAATCATCACTGTTTAGACTGTCAGTAATCAGTCTCCTAGTGTCCTTGAATTGCATTTACCTCCTGCCTGCCAGCCTTTTGTGCCAGGCCGTCTTGCCAACTATTTACACCAATCCTAATTTTTTTTCACAGTACAGTTACTAATTAAAATTAAAAAATTCTTGATTGTTGATGATCTTAATCCTCAGTTTGCTCGTGCCCTAGAATTGCACTTTTCTACTGCCTTCCAAGCCTGTGTGCCAGGCCTACTTGAAAAATATTTACGCCAATCATATTTGTTGTGACAGTATTCTTAGTAATTAAAAATTTAAATTTTTGTTAATAGTTGTTGTGAATCCTCAGTTTGCTGGTGCCAGTGAATAGCACTTTCCTCCAGCCTTGCAGCCTGCTGTGTGCCCGGCCCACCTAGCCAATTATTGCCAGCAATCATATTTCTTTTAACAGTATTGCAAAAATTGTCAATCATCACTGTTTTGACTATCAGTAATCAGTCTCCTAGTGTCCTTGAATTGCATTTACCTCCTGCCTGCCAGCCTTTTGTGCCAGGCCGTCTTGCCAACTATTTACACCAATCATAATTGTTGTCACAGTATAGTTACAAATTAAAATTAAAAAATTCTTGATTGTTGATGATCTTAATCCTCAGTTTGCTCGTGCCCTAGAATTGCACTTTTTTACTTCCTTGCAAGACTGTGTGCCAGGCCTACTTGAAAAATATTTACACCAATCATATTTGTTGTGACAGTATTCTAATAATTAAAAATTAAAATTTTTGGTAATAGTTGTTGTGAATCCTCAGTTTGCTGATGCCATTGAATAGCACTTTCCTCCTGCCTTGCAGCCTGCTGTGAGCCAGGCCCACCTAGCCAATTGTTGTCAGCAATCATATTTCTGTTAACAGTATTGCAAAAATTGTCAATCATCACTGTTTAGACTGTCAGTAATCAGTCTCCTAGTGTCCTTGAATTGCATCTACCTCCTGCCTGCCAGCCTTTTGTGCCAGGCTGTCTTGCCAACTATTTACACCAATCCTAATTTTTTGTCACAGTATAGTTACTAATTAAAATTAAAAAAATCTTGATTGTTGATGATCTTAATCCTCAGTTTGCTCGTGCCCTTGAATTGCACTTTTCTACAGCCTTCCAAGCCTGTGTGCCAGGCCTACTTAAAAAATATTTACACCAATCATATTTGTTGTGACAGTATTCTAATAATTAAAAATTAAAATTTTTGGTAATAGTTGTTGTGAATCCTCAGTTTGCTGGTGCCATTGAATAGCACTTTCCTCCTGCCTTGCAGCCTGCTGTGAGCCAGGCCCACCTAGCCAATTGTTGCCAGCAATCATATTTCTGTTAACAGTATTGCAACAATTGTCAATCATCACTGTTTTGACTGTCAGTAATCAGTCTCCTAGTGTCCTTGAATTTCATTTACCTCCTGCCTGCCAGCCTTTTGTGCCAGGCCGTCTTCCCAACTATTTACACCAATCATAATTGTTGTCACAGTATAGTTACAAATAAAAATTAAAAAATTCTTGATTGTTGATGATCTTAATCCTCAGTTTGCTCGTGCCCTAGAATTGCACTTTTTTACTTCCTTGCAAGACTGTGTGCCAGGCCTACTTGAAAAATATTTACACCAATCATATTTGTTGTGACAGTATTCTAATAATTAAAAATTAAAATTTTTGGTAATAGTTGTTGTGAATCCTCAGTTTGCTGGTGCCATTGAATAGCACTTTCCTCCTGCCTTGCAGCCTGCTGTGAGCCAGGCCCACCTAGCCAATTGTTGTCAGCAATCATATTTCTGTTAACAGTATTGCAAAAATTGTCAATCATCACTGTTTAGACTGTCAGTAATCAGTCTCCTAGTGTCCTTGAATTGCATCTACCTCCTGCCTGCCAGCCTTTTGTGCCAGGCCGTCTTGCCAACTATTTACACCAATCCTAATTTTTTGTCACAGTATAGTTACTAATTAAAATTAAAAAAATCTTGATTGTTGATGATCTTAATCCTCAGTTTGCTCGTGCCCTAGAATTTCACTTTTCTACAGCCTTCCAAGCCTGTGTGCCAGGCCTACTTAAAAAATATTTACACCAATCATATTTGTTGTGACAGTATTCTAATAATTAAAAATTTTGGTAATAGTTGTTGTGAATCCTCAGTTTGCTGGTGCCATTGAATAGCACTTTCCACCTGCCTTGCAGCCTGCTGTGAGCCAGGCCCACCTAGCCAATTGTTGCCAGCAATCATATTTCTGTTAACAGTATTGCAAAAATTGTCAATTATCACTGTTTTGACTGTCAGTAATCAGTCTCCTAGTGTCCTTGAATTGCATCTACCTCCTGCCTGCCATCCTTTTGTGCCAGGCCGTCTTGCCAACTATTTACACCAATCATAATTTTTTGTCACAGTATAGTTACTAATTAAAATTAAAAAATTCTTGATTGATGATGATCTTAATCCTCAGTTTGCTCGTGCCCTAGAATTGCACTTTTTTACTTCCTTGCAAGACTGTGTGCCAGGCCTACTTGAAAAAATATTTACACCAATCATATTTGTTGTGACAGTATTCTTAATAATTAAAAATTAAAATTTTTGTTAATAGTTGTGAATCCTCAGTTTGCTGATGCCATTGAATAGCACTTTCCTCCTGCCTTGCAGCCTGCTGTGAGCCAGGCCCACCTAGCCATTTGTTGCCAGCAATCATATTTCTTTTAACAATATTGCAAAAATTGTCAATCATCACTGTTTTGACTGTCAGTAATCAGTCTCCTAGTGTCCTTGAATTGCATCTCCCTCCTGCCTGCCATCCTTTTGTGCCAGGCCGTCTTGCCAACTATTTACAACAATCATAATTTTTGGTCACAGTATAGTTACTAATTTCAATTTAAAAATTCCTTATTGTTGATGATCTTAATCCTCAGTTTGCTCGTGCCCTAGAATTGCACTTTTCTACTGTCTTCCAAGCCTGTGTGCCTGGCCTACTTGAAAAATATTTACACCAATCATAGTTGTTGTGACAGTATTCTTAATAATTAAAAAATAAAATTGTTGGTAATAGTTGTTGAGAATCCTCAGTTTGCTGGTGCCATTGAATAGCACTTTCCTGCTGTCTTGCAACCTATTGTGAGCCAGGCCCACCTAGCCAATTGTTGCCAGCAATCATATTTCTTTTAACAGTATTGTAAAAATTGTCAATCATCACTGTTTTGACTGTCAGTAATCAGTCTCCTAGTGTCCTTGAATTGCATCTACCTCCTGCCTGCCAGCCTTTTGTGCCAGGCCGTCTTGCCAACTATTTACACCAATCATAATTGTTGTCACAGTATAGTTACTAATTAAAATTACAATTTTTTTGATTGTTGATCTTAATCCTCAGTTTGCTTGTGCCATTGAATTGCACTTTTCTACTGCCTGCCAGCCTGTGTGCCAGGCCCAACTATCCAATTAGTGCCAGCAATCATATTTCTTTTAACAGTATTGCAAAATTTGTCAATCATCACTGTTTTGACTGTCAATCTGCAGTCTACTAGTGCCCTTGAATTGCATTTTCCTCCTGCCTGCCTGCCTGCCTGTGTGCCAGTCCCAACTAGCCAATTAGTGCCACCAATCATATTTATTGTAACAGGATTGGAATTTTTGTTAATCATAACTGTTTTGACTGTGATTCTTCAGTCTCCTAGTGCCATTGAATTGCAGTTTCCTTTCTCCCAGCGTGTGTGCCAGACAGGCCCATTTGCCAACTAGTGCCAAACAATCATATTTGTTGCCACAGTACTTGTAATATTTTAAAAAAATAACAATTTGTGATTTTTAAAACAGCTGACTTTTTTGTTGTTGTCAGTCTCACAGCGTATACTGTGCCCACTTTCACAGTGCCACCACTCAATTGGTGTAATAGTATTGTTAGTGTCCATTTAAAAAAAAATGACAGGCAGAGGCAGGCCACCCCGCAGGTTCAGTGGTCATGGTCGTGGTGCTGTGATTCCTTTAGACCCTACAATTATGCACATTGTTCAGACGCCGGGTGCCAGGGGGGACGCAAAAACTTCTGAGGAGGACCTAGTTGAATGGCTAATACAGGACACCCAATCTTCTTCAGCTTCCGCTGCTAGTCCTCCTAACCTTGACGCACCATCTAAGTCCAGCTGTGCTTTGGGCAGGTCTTAAGTGACCAGTGCCACTCCGCCGCCTGTCGCCACCACCAACACTAGCACCACAGCCGCTTCACTTGATCTGTCACAGGAGTTATTGACAAATTATTTGGAAGAAATGAGTGATGCGCAACCATCATTGACAGAGGATGTAGATAACAGTGATCAGTCTCAGTCAGGCAGCATTACCGACATGGAGGTACGGTGTGATGATGATGATGATGATGTTGTACCCGCTGCTGCTTCCTTTCTTGATGTTTCAGATACAAGTGAAGCGGTTGATGATGATGTGTCGGTGGATGTCACCTGGGTGCCTGCTATAAGAGAAGAAGAAGAGGGGGAAAGTTCAGATGGGGAGACAGAGAGGAGGAGGAGGAGACGATTTGGAAGCACGGGGAGGTTGTCTCAAGGAGCTAGTGGCACAGTCAGACAGCATGCATCGTCACCAGGGGTCAGCCAGACAGCACACCGACGCCCATCAACGCATGCTGTTGCCACCACCAGAATGCCGTCATCGCAGAGCTCAGCAGTGTGGCATTTTTTTTTTGTGTGTCTGCCTCTGACAACAGCGATGCCATTTGCAACCTGTGCCAAAAGAAACTGAGTCGTGGGAAGTCCAACAGCCACCTAGGTACAACTGCTTTGCGAATGCACATGGTCTCCCATCACAAAGGCCGATGGGAAGAACACATGAGTAGAAGCAGCACACAAAGTGAAAGCCGCCCTCCTCCTCCTGCTCCAGCATCTTCAGCCACGTCAACCAGTGCTGTCCTCCTTGCCCCCTCTCAACCATCCTCCACTCAGTCTCTCTTACGTAGCAGTTCCTGGTCATCTGCCCACAGTCAGTTGTCTGTCAAGGACATGTTTGAGCGTAAGAAGCCAATTTCTCAAAGTCACCCCCTTGCCCGGTGTCTGACAGCTGGCTTGTCTGATCTCTTAGCCTGCTAGCTTTTACCATACAAGCTGGTGGAGTCTGATGCTTTCAAAAAATTTGTATCTATTGGGACACCGCAGTGGAAGGTACCTGGCAGAAATTTCTTTTCACAAAAGGCAACCCCAAACCTGTACTCTGTTGTGAGAAAGGAAGTTATGGCATGTCTGGCACACAGCATTGGGGCAAGGGTCCATATGACCACTGATAGCTGGTCTGCAAAGCATGGTCAGGGCAGGTATATCACCTACACTGCGCATTGGGTAAACCTGCTGACTTCTGACAAGCATGGAATGCATGGCTCTGCAGAAGAGTTGGTGACACTGCCACGACTTGCAGGCAGGCCTGCTGCTACCTCCTCTACTCCTCCTACTCCATCCTCTTCCATAACCTCTTCCTCGGCTGAGTCCTCTTCAACTTCGGCGTCTTGCTCCACATCTATGGCACCCCCCAAGCTCCCCAGGTACTATGCTACATCCCGGGTACGGCAGTGTCACGCCCTCTTGGGGTTGACTTGCCTGAAAGCGGAGAGTCACACCGCACCAGCACTCCTGACCGCCCTGAACGCACAGGTGGATCAGTGGCTGACTCCGCACCAACTGGAGATTGACAAGTTTGTTTCTGACAATGGAAGTAATTTGGTGGCGGCATTGAAATTGGGCAAGTTGACACATGTGCCGTGCATGGCACATGTATGTAATCTAATTGTACAACAATTTGTCCATAAGTACCCAGGCTTACAGGACGTCCTGAAGCAGGCCAGGAAGGTGTGTGGCCATTTCAGACATTCCTACACTGCCATGGCGCACTTGTCCGATATCCAGCGTCGAAACAACCTGCCAGTGAGGCGCTTGATTCGCGACAGCCCGACACGGTGGAATTCAACACTCCTAATGTTTGACTGCCTGCTCCAACAAGAAAAAGCTGTTAATGAGTATTTGTATGACTGGGGTGCTAGGCCAGCCTCTGGGGAGCTGGGGATATTTTTTCCAAATTACTGGACGCTCATGCGCAATGCCTGTAGGCTCATGTGTCCTTTTGAGGAGGTGACAAACCTTGTCAGTCGCACCGAAGGCACCATCAGCGACATCATACCATTTGTTTTATTCCTGGAGCGTGCCCTGCGAAGAGTGCTGGATCAGGCAGTAGATGAGCGTGAAGAGGAAGCAGGAGAGTTGTGGTGTCCATCACCCCCGCAAACAGCCGAATCAGCATCGCTTGCTGGACCTGCGGCAACGCAGGAAGAGGATTGTGAGGAAGAGGAGTCAGAGGAGGAATGTGGCTTTGAGGAGGATGAGGAGGAGGAAGACCGAGCACAACAGTCATCCCAGGGTGCTCGTTGTTGTCACCTCTCTGGTACCCGTGGTGTTGTACGTGGCTGGGGGGAAGAAGATACCATCAGTGAGATCAGTGAGGAGGAGGAACGCGACATGATTAGCTCAGCATCCAACCTTGTTCAAATGGGTTCTTTCATGCTGTCGTGCCTGTTGAGGTACCCTTGTATAAAAAAGCTGAAGGAGAACGACCTGTACTGGGTGTCCCCGGTATAAGCATAAAGTGCCTGAAATGTTACCAAATTCCCGCAAGTCGGAAAGGATGGAGCATTTTCATAATAAATTAAAAACTATGCTTTACACAGCGTATAAGGGTGATGTCACAGCACCACGGGAATGTAACAGGGGAAGAGATGAAATTAATCCTCCTCCTCCTCCTCCCACGACCACGGCGGCAAGGACCGGGCGCTTTCCTGACGTCTTGTTGATGGAGGACATGCATACGTTTTTAACTCCCATGCACCATCAGAGTCTTTCGGGATCCAGCCTTAGAGAAAGACTCAACCGACAGGTAGCAGACTACCTAGCTTTAACTGCGGATCTCGACACTCTCAGGAGCGATGGACCCCTTGACTACTGGGTGTGCAGGCTGGACTTGTGGCCTGAGCTATCCCAATTTGCAATGGAACTTCTGGCCTGCCCCGCTTCAAGTGTCCTGTCCGAAAGGACTTTTAGTGCAGCAGGAGGTATTGTCACTGAGAAGAGAAGTCGCCTAGGTCAAAAAAGCCTTGACTATCTCACTTTTATAAAAATGAATGAGGGCTGGATCCCGAAGGGACTGACATTGGGCGATACATTTGAATAAAAAAGGCCTGATGATGAGATGAGCTGGCTTGGGCTACAACTGGTACACAGGCTGGCCTTTTTTTTTTTTTGTTATAAAGCCGGAGGACTTGCTTGACTTATCCGCCAACAACTAGTGTTCAAGCCACAAGCTTTTAGGGCCCTTTATAAATGTTTTTCTGGCCGCTGCTACAGCAGTTGCTACAACAATACCCCAATTTTTCAGTCATTTGTAAATTCCGAATTTTTCTGGCCTCTGCTGCAGCTCTGTGGGTACAAAACTCAAATAAAAAAAAAAGGCACATAACACTAGTGATTAAACTGTTACGAATTGTACAACTTAACACACCACTCATATCTGGTGGACCATTAAATTGAACGCAAAATGCCACAAATTTGAAAGAGTAGGACTGACCAAGCATCTTTATCCGTCTCTTGGTTGCTCTAAATTATCTCCGTGTTCCATTTATGCCATACCTGTACTCTATTGTGCAAAAGGGTGGCATATGTGGTGTGTCATGCTGTTGTGCCTGTTGTGGGTCGTGGCCCATGATATAAAAAGGCTGAAGGAGAACGACTTGTAATGGGTGCCCCATCCAATTTTTAGAAAAATGTTCCTGGTTCCTCTCAATTATCTCTGGGTTTCTAAAATGGATGCCATACCTGTACTCACTTGTGCAAAAGGATGGCATATGTGGTGGTGTTTCCTGCAGTTGTTTCTGTTGAGGGTGCTGGACCCTCTTATAAAAAAGCTGAAGGAGAACGACCTGGAGTGGGAGTCCAAGCATGGTTTTTGGGGCAATTTCACTTTTACAAACAATTATCTGTGGGTTTCTCAAATCAATGCCGTACCAGTACTCTATTGTTCCAAAGTATGCCATATGTTCTCTTTCCTGCTGGTATTTTGTTTGAGGGTCCTGGACCCTCTTATAAAAATGCCTAAGGAGAAAGAGGTGTACTGGGTGTCCACTCATTTTTTTTTTCTATTTCACATTTGACCAAAATTATCTCTGGGTTTGTAAAATTAATGCTGTACCTGTACTCTATTGTTCAAAAGGATGCCATACGTCCTCTTTCCTGCTGGTGTTTTTTTTTAAGGGTCCAGGACCCTCTTATAAAAGGGCCTAAGGAGAAAGAGGTGTACTGGGTGTCCACTCATTTTTTTTTTCTATTTAACAATTGACCAAAATGATCTCTGGTTTTGTAAAATCAATGCTGTACCTGTACTCTATTGTTCAAAAGGATGCCATACGTCCTCTTTCCTGCTGGTGTTTTTTTTTTTGAGGGTCCAGGACCCTCTTATAAAAAGGCCTAAGGAGAAAGAAGTGCACTGGGTGTCCATCAAATAATTTTTTTATTCAAATTTCCATTTGCAAAAATTTTTCTCTGGGTTTCTAAAATCAATGCCTTTCCTGTACTCTATTGTTCAAAAGGATGCCATATGTCCTCTTTCCTGCTGGTGTTTTGTTTGAGGGTCCTGGACCCTCTTATAAAAAGGTCTAAGGAGAAAGAGGTGTACTGGGTGTCCACTTATTTTTTTTTTCTATTTAACAATTGAACAAAATGATCAATGATTTTGTAAAATCAATGCTGTACCTGTACTCTATTGTTCAAAAGGATGCCATACGTCCTCTTTCTTGCTGGTGTTTTTTTTGAGGGTCCAGGACCCTCTTATAAAAAGGCCTAAGGAGAAAGAGGTGTACTGGGTGTCCACTCATTTTTTTTTTCTATTTAACAATTGACCAAAATGATCAATGATTTTGTAAAATCAATGCTGTACCTGTACTCTATTGTTCAAAAGGATGCCATACGTCCTCTTTCCTGCAGGCGTTTTTTTTGAGGGTCCAGGACCCTCTTATAAAAAGGCCTAAGGAGAAAGAAGTGCACTGGGTGTCCATCGAATCATTTTTTTTATTCAAATTTCCATTTGCAATAAATTATCTCTGGGTTTCTAAAATCAATGCCTTTTCTGTACTCTATTGTTCAAAAGGATGCCATATGTCCTCTTTCCTGCTGGTGTTTTGTTTGAGTGTCCTGGACCCTCTTATAAAAAGGCCTAAGGAGAAAGAGGTGTACTGGGTGTCCACTAATTTTTTTTTTCTATTTAACAATTGACCAAAATGATCAATGGTTTTGTAAAATCAATGCTGTACCTGTACTCTATTGTTCAAAAGGATGCCATACGTCCTCTTTCCTGCAGGCGTTTTTTTTGAGGGTCCAGGACCCTCTTATAAAAAGGCCTAAGGAGAAAGAAGTGCACTGGGTGTCCATCGAATCATTTTTTTTATTCAAATTTCCATTTGCAAAAAATTATCTCTGGGTTTCTAAAATCAATGCCTTTCCTGTACTCTATTGTTCAAAGGGATGACATATCTCCTCTTTCATGCTGTTGTTTCGGTTGAGGCTCCGGGACCCTCGTATTAAAAAGGCCTGAGGATAAATAAGTGTAACGGGTGTCTAATCAATGTTTTTTCTATTTCACGGTTGCAAATAATGATCTGTGGGTTTCTAAAATCAATGCCTTTACTGTAATCTATTATTCAGAAGGATGACATATCTCCTCTTTCATGCTGTTGTTTCGGTTGAGGCTCTGGGACCCTCTTATTAAAAAGGCCTGAGGATAAATAAGTGTAACGGGTGTCTAATCAATGTTTTTTTCTATTTCCCGGGTCATATAAATCATCTCTGGGATTCTAAAATCAATGCCTTAACTGTAATCAATTGTTCACAAGGATGCCATATGTCCTCTTTCATGCTGTTGTTTCAGTTGAGGCTCCGGGAGCCTCTTATAAAAAGGCCAAAGGATAAAGAAGTGTTCTGGGTGTCCAATCAATGTTTTTTTTATTTCACAGTTGCAAAAAAATTATCTATGGCTTTTTAAAATCTATGCCTTACCTGTCATCTATTGTTCAAAAGGATGCCATATGTCCTCTTTCCTGCTGTTGTTTTTGTTGGGGGTACGGAACACTATTCTAAAAAGGCCGAAGGAGAATGACCTGTACTGTACTGGGTGTCCAATCATGTTTTTGTTTTCTATTTCACGGTTCATAATAAATATCGCCGTGTAACTAAAATCAATGCCATACCTGTACTCGGTAGTTCAAAAGGATGGCATATGTGGTGTTTCATTCTGTTGTGGTTGTTGAGGGTCGTGGCCGTGGGACAGCGTATAAAACGGCTGAAGGAGAACAACCTGTACAGCCTTGCTCCTCTTTTTAGGCAGGCCAGCTCTTTGCATACATGCCCACAGACTCTGTAACGCATGCCTCTTTTAGGGAGAGGTGCAGCCATAATGCAGGGTCAGAAACTCTGCCTGCAACTGTTATACTTGATTTTGCGAAAGGAAGTAAGCTTACCATGGTTCCCTGCACGCACGTATTGTTGTTATATTTTGGTGAGGGTAATCATGATGGCCATGTAGACCACCACCACTGAGAGTCCTGGAAGTAACAGGGATGAGATGAAAGAGCTAAGAATAGTAGAACTTGAAACAACAGAGTTAGCCATGGGTGTTAGTGCAAAACCGCTTGGCTTTTTTTTGGCTTTGGGTGCGGCTATTCATGCAGGCCATATAGAGCTGCCACCATTCGGTGTTGTATCAGCTATTAAACTAATAAGAACAGTACTACCAAAATACAGCCAATGAAGGGCCTTAGGAAGACTGAGCCAAGGTTGGATTGTAGTATTTGGTTAGGCTAATCATGATGGCCATGTAGACCACCACCGAGAGTCCTGGAAGTAACAGGGATGAGATGAAAGAGATAAGAATAGTAGAACTTGAAACAACAGAGTTAGCCATGGGTGTTAGTGCAAAACCGCTTGGCTTTTTTTTGGCTTTGGGTGCGGCTATTCATGCAGGCCATATAGAGCTGCCACCATTCGGTGTCATATCAGCTATTAAACTAATAAGAACAGTACTACCAAAATACAGCCAATGAAGGGCCTTAGGAAGACTGAGCCAAGGTTGGATTGTAGTATTTGGTTAGGCTAATCGTGATGGCCATGTAGACCACCACCGAGAGTCCTGGAAGTAACAGGGATGAGATGAAAGAGCTAAGAATAGTAGAACTTGAAACAACAGAGTTAGCCATGGGAGTTAGTGCAAAACCGCTTGGCTTTTTTTTGGCTTTGGGTGCGGCTATTCATGCAGGAGATAGAGAGCTGCCACCATTCGGTGTTGTATCAGCTATTAAACTAATAAGAACAGTACTACAAAATACAGCCAATGAAGGGCCTTAGGAAGACTGAGCCAAGGTTGGATTGTAGTATTTGGTTAGGCTAATCATGATGGCCATGTAGACCACCACGAGAGTCCTGAAAGTAACAGGGATGATGAGATGAAAATGCTAAGAATAGTACTACTTGAAACAACAGAGTTAGCCATGGGTGTTAATCCAAGACCGCTTGGATTTATTTTTGTATTGGGTGCGGCTAATCATGCAGGCCATATAGAGCTGCCACCATTCGGTGTTGTATCAGCTATAAAAATAATAAGAACTGTACTATCAAAATACAGACAATGAAGGTCCTATGAAGACTGAGCAAAGGTTGGATTGTAGTATTTTGTTCGGCTAATCATGATGGCCATGTAGACCACCCGTAACAGGGATGAAAGTGCTAAGAATAGTACTAATTGAAACAACCGAGTTAGCCATGGGTGTTAGTCTAAGACCACTCGGCTTTTTTTTTGGGTTTGGGTGCAGCTAATCATGAAGGCCAAATAGACCTGCCACCATTTGGTGTTGTAACAGGTATTAAACTGCAAAGAACAGTACTACTTAACACAACCTACTTACCATGGGTCCCAGAGCATATGTTTGGTTGTTATATTTTGTAAGGGTAATCATGCAGGCCATATAGGCCTCCACCGATAGGGTGAGTATGAGTAACAGCTATTAAAATGCGAAGGACATTACTAATTAACACAACATAGTTACCATGGGTCGCAGACCAAGAGCAGATGTCTTATTATTATATTTGTATGGGTAATCATCCTCGCCGTATAGACCTCACCAAATAGGGGGAGTTACAGAGATTAAAGTGCTAAGAATGGTAGTACTTAAAACACAACCTAGTTAAAATAGGTAGCAGACCGCATGTCTTATTATAATTTTTCAGGGTAATCTGGCAGGCCATATAGAACACACCCGATAGGGGGGGGGGGGAACAGGGATTAAAGTGCTAAGAAAAGTACTAATTAACACAAGCTAGTTGGGTCCAAGAACACATGTTTAATTATTAGAATTTTATTAGGGTAATTATATATCTAACAAATATATCTATTTCTCTTCTATCGATTCTATCTAACTATCAATCTATGTATATCTATCTATCCTATCTATCAATCTATCTTCTGTCCGGGATGTTTTGAGACAGCCACTTTGGGAATGTTAGTTTATTTAGGCCCATTATGGTTTAAAAGCAGACTCTGCATAAACTATGTAATTTCCATGGGAGTTTTGCCAGGGATCCCCCTCCAGCATGCGACAGTCCAGGTGTTAGTACCCTTGAAACAACTTTTCCATCACTATTGTGGCCAGAAAGAGTCCTTGTAGGTTTTAAAGTTCGCCTGCCTATTGAATTCAATGGCGGTTCGCGCATTTCGCGCGTTCGTGAATAATACCGGAAGTTTGAGTCCACCGTTCGAGAGCCGAAAATTTTAGGTTTGCGACATCACTACTCATTAGGTCTGAAACATGATGCCTTACCTGTAAATATGCAAAAAAACTCTATGTTAGAGAGATTAAATTTATTCTGAAATTCCTCAAATGTTTTGATACATTTTTTTTTTTCTTGATCAACGACATGTATAGCCCTGTCAAGTCCTAACAGATGCCATTTTTTAAAGATTAATGAGTCTAACCCAGCTTGAAATTGTGGGTTTCCTATAAGGGGTAGATATTGTGAGACCCTGCAATTAATTGCAAGAATCTTCCCTATCTTCCACCCGGCCTTTAATGGGTTAAGGATCATTTTAAGTTTTTTAATTCTGATTGGCAACCCCTTTGGTTCACAGTGAATCAATGCACATGGAAGGTATGGATCACAGATACTTTCCTCTAATGCATTATTCATAACATAGTTATTACAGAATATCCAGTATGCCACGATTCGTGCTAAAAAAGTGAGATTATATAACCGTATATCCGGTAAAGCGAAGCCTCCATAAACTTTTGCAAGTGTTAATTTAGTCAGTGATATCCTGGGTTTTTTGTTCTGCTATATGAATCTTCTAAGCAACCTATTCAGTGCTCAAATATCCATTTCTATGAGTATTACTGCAGTGTTTTGTAAAATATATAATAATTTGGGAAGAAGGACCATCTTAAATAAAGCTATCCGACCAGAAATAGAGAGTGGTAGATTTTCCCAACTTCTCAATTTCTTTCGGAATTTTGATAGGATTGGGAGTATATTTAGGTTATACAAATCCCCTGGTTTACTTGGGATTAAAATCCCTAGATATTTGAATGATTCCTTGACCATTTGAAAAGGAATATTAGGGTAAGAACTGTTATTTTTCCTAAGCCAAAGGAGTTCTGATTTTGTGGCATTTACTTTATAGCCAGAGAATGACCCAAATTGATTAATAATTTGGAGGAGTTTGGGTATATTATCTTTAGTATTTGATAGATAGATAAGTATATTGTCGGCATAAAGAGCGATTTTCATTACCTGTTTTCCTATTTCAATACCTTCCACTTGCAATCTGATCATAATTGCCAATGGTTCAATACAAAGATTGAAAAGAAGAGGGGAAAGAGGGCAACCCTGACGTGTTCCTCTGCCTAGCGTAATTTGTGAAGACAAGGTATTATTGACTATTAATTTTGTATGTGGATCATTGTATAGATTCTTGATAAAATGAAAGAAGCCTCCCCTATTTATCCCTCTTCTCCTCACCCCAGACAATTTTATATTATAAAAGTATTCTGTTACAGCCAGAACCTCTCTAATTTTCACTGAAGAATTTCGAGAATTTAAGAATCTTAAATTCTTTATGGATAGTAAGCCGGACAGATAGCTCAGCATGCTAAGGCACTGTGGCTGATTTCTGTAGCAACCCAAGGGTTGCATGTTCAATCCCCGGCGAGGTCCACTCAGCCTTTCATCATTCCAAGGTTGATAAAATGAGCAGCGCCTTGAGACCCTTATGGGTGATTAGCCACGCTTTACAAGTATCCAATACATACATATATGTATTGGATACTTATATGTATGGCTGTTCCGATCAGCCAATAGAATGCGAGCTCAATCTGATTGGCTGATTCCATCAGCCAATCAGAATTTTCCTACCTTAATTCCGATTGGCTGATAGAATCCTATCAGCCAATCGGAATTCGACGGACGCCATCTTGGATGATGTCATTTAAAGGAACCATCATTCGGCTAGTAGGCGTCGTTAGAAGAGGATGGATCCGCGTCGGCTGGGAAGAAGATGGCTCCGCTCCGGAAGAAAGAAGATTGAAGATGCTGCTTGATAGAAGACTTCATCCCGATGATGGACTTCCGACTTCAGCCCGATGATGGATTTCTTCAGCCGCCGCTTGGATCCAGACTTCAGCCCGAGGATGGACGTCACTCTTCAGCCCCCCGCTTGGGCTTGGATCAACACTTCCGAGGCTTGGATCAAGACTTCAGAGGATGGATCGGTGAACCTGGCATGGTGAAGATAAGGTAGGAAGATCTTCAGGGGCTTAGTGTTAGGTTTATTTAAGGGGGGTTTGGGTTAGATTAGGGGTATGTGGGTGGTGGGTTGTAATGTTGGGGGGGGTATTGTATGTGTTTTTTTTACAGGCAAAAGAGCTGAATTCTTTGGGGCATGCCCCAAGGTAAAAGAGCTTTGAACTTTTTTAATTTAGAATAGGGTAGGATATTTTTTTATTTTGGGGGGCTTTGTTATTTTATTAGGGGGCTTAGAGTAGGTGTAATTAGTTTAAAATTGTAATATTTTTCTAATGTTTGTAAATATTTTTTTTATTTTTTGTAACTTAGTTCTTTTTTATTTTTTGTACTTTAGTTAGTTTATTTCATTGTATTTATTTGTAGATATTGTATTTAATTAATTTATTGATAGTGTAGTGTTAGGTTTAATTGTAGATAATTGTAGGTATTTTACTAAATTATTTTATTGATAGTGTAGTGTTAGGTTTAATTGTAACTTAGGTTAGGATTTATTTTACAGGTAATTTTGTAATTATTTTAACTATTTTAGCTATTAAATAGTTCTTAACTATTTAATAGCTATTGTACCTGGTTAAAATAAATACAAAGTTACCTGTAAAATAAATATAAATCCTAAAATAGCTATAATATAATTATAATTTATATTGTAGCTATATTAGGGTTTATTTTACAGGTAAGTATTTAGCTTTAAATAGGAATAATTTATTTAATAAGAGTTAATTTATTTCGTTAGATTTAAATTATATTTAACTTAGGGGGGTGTTAGTTTTAGGGTTAGACTTAGCTTTAGGGGTTAATCCATTTATTACAGTAGTGGCGAGATTCGGTCGGCAGATTAGGGGTTAATAATTGAAGTTAGGTGTCGGCGATGATAGGGAGGGCAGATTAGGGGTTAATACTATTTATTATAGGGTTATTGAGGCGGGAGTGAGGTGGATTAGGGGTTAATAACTTTATTATAGTAGCGGTGCGGTCCGCTCGGCAGATTAGGGGTTAATAAGTGTAGGCAGGTGGAGGCGACGTTGAGGGGGCAGATTAGGGGTTAATAAATATAATATAGGGGTTGGCGGTGTTAGGCGCAGCAGATTAGGGGTACATAGCTATAATGTAGGTGGCAGCGGTGTACGGAGCGGCAGATTAGGGGTTAATAATAATATGCAGGGGTCAGCGATAGCGGGGGCGGCAGATTAGGGGTTAATAAGTGTAAGGTTAGGGGTGTTTAGACTCGGGGTTCATGTTAGGGTGTTAGGTGCAGACTTAGGAGGTGTTTCCGGATAGCAAACAATGGGGCTGCGTTAGGAGCTGAACGCTGCTTTTTTGCAGGTGTTAGGTTTTTTTTTCAGCTCAAACAGCCCCATTGTTTTCTATGGGGGAATCGTGCACGAGCACGTTTTTGAAGCTGGCCGCGTCCGTAAGCACCGCTGGTATCGAGAGTTGAAGTTGCGGTAAATATGCTATACGCTCCTTTTTTGGAGCCTAACGCAGCCATTCTGTGAACTCTAAATACCAGCGGTATTTAAAAGGTGCGGCCAGAAAAAAGCACGCGTAGCTAACACACCCCTTTGGCCGCAAAACTCTAAATCTAGGCGATAGTTTTTTGATTAAGAAAGGGACGAATTATGGAAATGTTGCATAGATGTGCACAGCAGGATTTGGTAAGTGCTTTTATATATGGGTTGAATGTGAGTTCTAAATCATGTGTGACCCCCAAGACAGTGGACCTGTGGTGAGGTGTTAAGAATAGAGTATCTGACCATCAGAGGAATGTCAGGTGTCGGATGTCTGGAAAAGGAGGGAATAAGAAGCAGCTCAATGTTGGAAAGATTGAGTTTGAGGTAGAGTGAGGACATCCAAGAGGAAATTGCAGATAGACAGTTGGAAATCTGGTTGAATAAAGAGGGAGAGAGATATCAGGGGAGGATAGATAGATTTGTGTATCATCAGCATATAAGTGGTTCTGGAAGCCAAACAAAGCTATAAGTTTTCCAAGGGAGGACGTATAGAGAGAGAAAAGCAAGGGACCCAAGACAGAGCCTTGTGGTACTCCAACTGAGAGAGGCAAAGGATAAAAAGATGTGTTGTTAAAGGAAACTGAAAATTAGCGGTTTGAGAGATATGAAGCAAACCAGGAGAGGGCTGTGCCTCGAATGCCAAATGAATGTAGGATTTTTAGGAGGTAGAGGGTAGTAAATTGTGTTGAAAGCAGCGGAAAGGTAAAAAATAATTAGTAAGGAGTAGTGGCCTTTTGTTTTAACCGATAACAAGTAATTTGTTACTTTAGTGAGCGCGGTTTCTTTTGAGTGTGTAGGGCGGAAACCAGATTGTAGTGTATCAAGTAAGGAGTTAGTTGTGAGGAATTGAGTTAGGTGATTATAGACCAGTTGTTCCAATAATTTGGAAGCACAGTGAAGTAAGGAGACTGGTCGATAGTTAGAAGGGGTGGAGGTGTCAAGTGAAGGCTTGTTTTTAGGATTGGTGTTATTGATGCATGCTTGAATGTATCAGGAAATGTGCCAGTGGTGAGAGATTGGTTAAACAGGTGAGTTAAGATAGGAGTTAGTGAAGCAGAGAGAGAGGGAAGAAGTTGTGAAGGAATAGGATCAAGTGGGCAGGTTGTGAGATGAGCTGAAGATAGGAGTACGGAGTTACAGGAGGAAAGAAGCAGAGAGTTTTGTTAATAGAAGGGTTGGGTACAAGGGCTGGTTTTGAGGAGTGTGAGGTGTAGATGTCTTTCCTAATGGTGTCAATTTTATTTTTTAATTGATCATCAATATTCTGAGCAGTGAGTTTGGTAGTGGGCGGGGGTGTAGGCGGGCATAGAAGGGCAATAATAGTTGAGAAATGCTTTCTGGGGTTGGATACGTGAGTTATCACAAGGGAGGAGAAATAGACTTGTTTGGCCAGGCTGAGTGCAGAGTTGTATGACTTAAGGATGAATTTATAATTAAGGAAATCAGATTTGTTCTGCTTGGTGTGCAACGGTTGTTGTTGTTGATTGATTGATTTACGAACAGTGGGGGTGCAGCTTTGTCTAGTGTTGATTTTAGTGCTGAATTGTACTGTAAGGCCACAAGGTTTGGACAAGAAAGGGATGAAATGTCAGAGAGCAGAGGATTTAGTTGAGTGGAAAAGTCTGTGAGATCCAAGTCATTTAAATTCCTGTAAGGTAGCAGTTTTTGGGAGGTTTGCAAATATGCAGCAGGTAGAGTATGTCAGATGGGCCTTGCAATCAGCCCAAATGATCTGTCGGTGACCGCTGCTTCTTATATTGAGGAATGCTGGGCTTCATAACAGCATTCACTGCTTTGTACATGGAGCCCAATGTGCTATGATTGTGAAGTGGAATCATCTAGGGGTAACAACAGCTCAGCCACAAGCTGCAAACCACAAGTGTATATTAATATTAATGCTCATGGTTTTGAAATGCAATATTCAACAAGCACATATAGGTGTGATGCTCAGTTGTCCACATACTTTAGGCCATGCAGTATATCATACATATATATCAGGAATAGGATTCAGTTACAGAGAACAAGAAAAACACATTTACTTACCTTTAGACTGATTTTGTTTACCATTTAGCTGGAAAAATTAAACTTGCCTGACATACATTGGTATATATAGAAACACATTACATTTTAGTTAATATATGTCAGTGAAAAGCTGAGTTGAATTACATATTTAAGAGTACTTTGTACAGCAACATATTAATGAAAATGACTTTGCATCAATAAATGTAAAATATACAGGGGCATATTTATCAAGCTCCGAATGGAGCTTGATGCCCCGTGTTTCTGGCGAGCCTGCAGACTCACCAGAAACAGCAGTTATGAAGCAGCGGTCACAAAGACCGCTGCTCCATAACCTGTCCGCCTGCTCCATAACCTGTCCGCCTATTGGCCGCGAGTCTGCAGAGGGTGGCGTTGCACCAGCAGCTCTTGTGAGCTGCTGGTGCAATGCTGAATACGGTGAGCGTATTGCTCGCCGTATTCAGCGAGGTCTGTCGGACCTGATCCGCACTGTCGAATCAGGTCCGACAGACCTTGAAACTATGAGCCAATGTGTTATTTTAGCTGTTTTTCCCACGTTTTCAGCAACAGTTTAGTTATTTTAAAAGTAACAGATTATTATTACTATATGCAACCCTGACATAAGCTTATTTTTTTAAATTAATATTTCATAATATTCTGTAACCATCATTATTTTAGCACATACAAATTTTCAGAGAGGACTTCGAAAGAATGGTATGGGACATCTAATGAGGATGAAATTTAATTCTAGCACTCTGGAGAGTGTGCTTTGAAGTTTCATCACAAGCAAAAAGATTAAAGGAACTATATGATATCCCCATGACAAAATAGAGTAACAAATAGTTTTTTACTTGTTATTGGTATTGAAGAAATGCCATTTATTTTTTACTATTCTCTAAATATTTTACTCAACTGGGAACGATATTCAAAACATTGGCAAATATATATATATATATATATATATATATATATATATTTAAAAAACTGGGATGAACCTCTCCGTGCCGATGAGGGGCGATGTGTCTCTCATAGAAAACTATAGGGATTGTGGCTTCAGCAAAAGTCCTTCCACATTGCTTCTGTATTTGAAGTGTCCTTACACAACACAGACTGTGCATTCACTGAAACAAAAAAACAAAAAAGGATTTCGGTATAGGAACATTTTAATCAATGCATGTGTAACCTTAGTGTCACTGTATATACACTACATTGAAAATATAGTATAAAGGGAGAGCTCACTTTTAAATATTATGAAGATATTATGTAAGGCAGGTTCATCATAGAATAAACTATATATATAAAACAAGAGAAAGGAAGTAGGTACTTCAAATAAGAAGTCTAGGGAAGAACAGAACAACTGCACAAAAATCAGAAGAGACCGGATATGCCAAAAATACAAAACACACTTTAATATACTAATAAAGTAATACACACATACTAGGTATCCCTTAATATCAAGTTAATGAAATTGGCTTAAAAAATGTCTGGTGCACCAAAGAGAACAAAGGAATAAAGTCAGATCCTCCAGTTACAAATATATGTGACTTTATATGGGTAATCCAAAGTTATGAAGGCAATAAGATGTATGGTGGATAATTCCCAATCCCAAAGGTGCCAGAAAGCCAGGAAAGACAGGCATCATCCCCACTCTGAAGGTATGTAACAGACACGCTAGCATAGAAAAGAGGAGCCTTGTATACACGTATCAACAGGTATGACCACCGTTGAAGTGTCCTCCAACAAACCGGTCATAGCTTACAGAACCTGTCTCCTTTACACAAGTGCTCCTCCTAACATCGATTATGTATTCACGTGCTGCCTTCCGGGGTGATCCTGTACATGAGGGGATCCCATGTAGGTAAAAGCTGCTAGGCACCATCTAAGGGATCCCTAGTATGTGTGTATTACTTTATTAGTATATTAAAGTATGTTTTGTATTTTTGGCATATCTGGTCTCTTCTGATTTTTGTGCTGTTGTGCTGTTCTTCCCTAGACTTTTAGGGACTTCTCCTTTGAAGTACCTACTTCCTTTCTCTTGTTTTATGTATACACTACATTCTACACACTGGAAATTCCCGCCACTGAAAGGATGGCGAGACAAATATAGCTAAAAAGGTGTGCCTAACCTAGAGGGCGGTGCTTTGAATATTACACACTACTGATGATGTAACTGCACCAAACTCCCACAGAACGCCTATGTATACATCATGTCTGCAATCTACCTTGGTAATAAAGACAAAAAAAAACAACCTTCCTATTAAACCTATAGGAACTATAGTGCAGTGTATCATTTATATGTATTCTATTGGACAATGTAATACTATGTATTTAACCACTTAACGACCAGCGATGTACCCAGTATGTCTCTGGTCATTCAATGGGGCTTGTTTTTTTTTTTATAGAGCTGTCTCTCCACCAGTGCTATTTCAGAAGGCCTGCAGGAGGCGGATAGGTAATAATAATAATGCGGTCTTGACGCTTGCAGTGAGACCTTTGCTATTATGCGTCAAAAAAAACTTAAGGACCAGCGACATACAGGGTACGTTAAGGGGTCAATTATTGTAGTAATTTTAAACTGCTTCTTTATTTTTTGCATGTTCTGTTTTTTTAACAATAATATTTATTTTTTTCTATATAAATTTATAGTTTTACATAACTGCATAATGTTTAACATTGCAAAGTCATGTGAAAATTGAAATACTGTCTGGTATAACATATTTATATGTTGAAAAATAGATTTTATTGTTTTAAAAAAAATAGAACATGCAAAACAAAAAGCAAAAGTGCTTAAAATCACTGCAATTATTACAAATAATATGCATTACTCTAGAACTTGCAAAAAAACACATCCAAAAAACACAATAAAAAATGAAGGCCCCCCCAAAAAAAATCAATGAAGGGCCATTTTTAACTTTTACATTTTTTTAATTGAGATTTTTGGCAAATACAGTATAAAACTTTTGTCCATTTACAACAGTATGTTATATACATAATATATGCAGGTTGATATGGTAAATAATTAGCTATACAACAGGTTTGTAAGCTTATAATGACAATGATAGTAAATACAAGTATTTTCTTGAATAATGTATGTCCATAAACACTTCTTTAAAGGGAATAGTAAATATATTGTTAAACAGGTGATTAATAGATATGCCTTTTTGTATGACAATCCATGTCTGTGTATTAAAATGTAATAAAACATTTTCAATTATAAGATTTCTAAACACATATCTATTAGACATCTCAAGTCTCAACCATTGAATAAGTAAAGGAACTTAGTGCAATGAAATCTCATTTTTGGTGGGTTTAACATTAAAATACCTCCCATGTTGCATGAGGCCGCTTCTTGGACCCCAATGAAGGTAAAGGGCACGTGTGAGTAGCTCAACTGATAGAGACGGTCACTCTTGAACCAATGATAAAAATTAACTAGCAGTAATTCAGCGGACAAGAGTCGCTTTGTATTGGGGGTTGGAGTTTCTAGGAGAATTAGTAAATATTATGAGACGAGTGTAAGAGAGGAGGTTGATGAGAGAGTTCAGGTCTAGTGGTAAGTGGGGTGAATGCAGCTGGAAGAGGGCTATGGGGGGAGTGAATGATACATGGTTAGTGTGGGTGTATAAGAAACCAAAGGAAATGAGCAGATGAGCTAGGAAAGGTAGGTAATGAGTAGAACTAACTTCCCTCAGTTACTCTAAGGACCACATTTAGACCTTTGTATTCAAAGATAACTAATATGAGAAGATATACACTAAGTGGTATCTGAAATAAAATCTGACAATATTGTCAACATAATGAATAAAATAGATAATGACCCTTTTAACCTGTTACAATAAATAGAACAATAAGGTAAGTATATATGTTGTTGTCCTATATATACACATGTTTACTTGAGATGAGCTAATACTATAAACACAATATAGTTAAAGGGAACATACAAATAACTCCTTCTCAGGAATAGGTAAGTGACCTGGGTGCTTAATATGAGCTGTCTAGAAATCAAGTAGCATACAATTTAAACCAAGATCCAAATTTCTATTTTTAAATATTAATTTCTCAACCTAGTAACTTTAAAATAACAACTATTGTGAGACTTATAGTATTACCTACGCCAGAAAATATTGGTAGTACCTGGACTACTGAGTGATTTACTGCAAAACACATGGGCTATATTTGTGACTAGGATATCACAGGCATCCCAGTATTAATATCTCATTCTCTACTAAACAAGTCTAGATCTCTTCAGTTATAGTACTAGAATTATGCAAATGAGGCATGACACATGAAGGCTTAGAATATATAGAGACAGGAGTAAGAGTAGCTATCGGTACATCAATCTTAAATCATAATTACAGAGCAATATTTCTCTGAGTACTTGGTAGTTTCTGGCCATAAATATACTTTTTTTGCTGCCTCGGCCATAAGCAGGTCAATATTTATATCCAGCTTGAAGGCCATATAAAATAGAAAAGGAGATATATTAGCTCTAGTTGGTGTGTAAACCCCTAGGTGTTAAAGTTGATGTAAGTAGCTCAATTATGTATTATTTGCTGAGCCAGGACCCTTAAAGCACAATAGAGTTAGAGAAGATATCAATGATAAGTGTAAAGGAGAAATTAAGTAATCTTCCCTAAACAACTGGGTGTATGTATAGAACATAGTAAAACTTACTCTGGTCACTTTGTGTTGAGGGTAATAATGGAAAACTATGAGCTGATCAATTTTCCGGCTCCTGCCTGAACCTAATAATGTGTTGCAATACTATAATAGGAACTAGGTACTTAAACTGTGAAATCAAACTAGCTAGTTAGTAGGAGCACCCTCAGGTAGATTTACTTCCACTAAGGATCATGAAATGCAACAGCTATTATTAAGTTTTTTTACTTAAATGGACAGTCAAGTTAAAAAAAAACTTTCATGATTTAAATAGGGAATGCAATTTTAAACACCTTTCCAATTTACTTGTATCACCAATTTTGCTTTATTCTTTTGGTATTCTTAGTTGAAAACTAATCCTAGGAGGTTCATATGCTAATTTCTTAGACCTTGAAGACTGCCTCTAATCTGAATGCATTTTGACCACTAGAGGGCGTTAGTTCATGTGTTTCATATAGATAACATTGAGCTCATGCACGTGAAGTTACCCTGGAGTGAGCATTGAATGGCTAAAATGCAAGTCTGTCAAAAGAACTGCAATAAGAAGCCAGTCTGCAGAAGTTTAGATACAAGGTAATCACAGAGGTATAAAGTGTATTAATATAACTGTGTTAGTTATACGAAACTGGAGAATGGGTAATAAAGGGATTATTTTTCTTTTTAAACAACAAAAATTCTGGTGTTGACTGTCCCTTTAATCTAAATGGAAAGGAATAGAATATTTTAACCAAATACAGAACATCTCAATAGGCAATAGAACATATTAATATGACAACATGAGCAACAGCTATATTTCAAATAATAACTCTGACTTCCAACGATTTGGCTAAATTAGTATGTGATTTCCGATCCAACTCCTGCTCTCACACAATAGGTCTCTAATAATTGTTGGGAGTTCATGTTAAGAGCACTTTCTTCAGAATGCCAACCAGGCCATCCATTCCAGCTGTTATAAATTGTGTTAGGGTCGAGGCCATTGAGTATAAGCGAGATCAGTTATGTTTCCACTTATTGTGGTAAGGTTGGGCCAGGGATATGAGCTTTGTAAAGTTGATGCTTCGAGAGCTTGCCCGAATCTCTTAGGAATATGATCACTAGACTGTTCTTTCATCTTATGTGGCTCATCAATGAGCACACTGCCTGTAGACTGACCATCTTAGCATGCCTGATTTAGGGCATCAGTAGTGAATACGCTGTCTTCTTTGCCGTTCATGTTTTCTTTTAGGGCGATCTGGGCTGGGCTAAAAGCGATTATTATCTCTTGAGTTAGGATACGCTGATGGCGGTTTAGTGTGAGAATCAATCTACGTAGCATGTTATTAATGTGCATATCCAAGTTGTATGCAATTGTGATTGCTTATAATTCTGTGAAAATTAAAAGGTAGTATGTTTCCTACTTATTACACCGAAGCACCGGAAAAAAAGGGATGATGTACCTTGGGGGTTGTAGTGCCTAGGACCTTCAACAGGCGGATGTGTGTCTCCCTGTGAGTTAGAAAATGAAGAGGGCCGAGCCAATCCAATAGTAAAGTTAAAACATAACATTTATTTCACCCAAAAGGGTATTTAAAAGTTCATCACACCATCGTAAAATACACACAACAGGATGTTCAAAATACAGCTGTGTTAAGCATATGTGTTTCAGCCAGAAGCCGTATTCATAGCTTAACCAAAACACACACACAGACTGTTCTTATTCACAATAGTAGCTCAACCATTGGATAAAACAAAATTGGTAACAGCATATTTGAACTTAATTAATTACAAGGCCCTTCATTTTAAAACCACCCATTATGGACGGAATATATTTCCTCTAAAATGTGAATGACTGACTTAATTATACCCTATTTAGCACTGTGCTGTACAAATACTACACACTCCCCAAATCATCGAGTGATTAAATTCTGTATACCACACTGGTTTAATAACTAAATAACTTGACAAAAAATGCGCATGTGCAAAATCCTAATATATATCAGCAATCTAGAAAAGAGTAACAAACTAATAAACACATAATCTAGTGGCTATAGGGGGGGATTGAACTCTAGATCTCATGTTCCTAGGCAGAGAAGACTACCACTCATCTAAAGGGGAATAATAAAACATTGCATTAGAATGTTATTATTTGGTCTAGATAATGCACCAACCTTAAGTTAAAGAAGATAATTAACCCTAATGATTATATCTCCGCTAATGCTCCTATTGTGTCTAAATGATTTGGAAGAGAGTATAAAGGAGCATAAACTATCAGGGGAATCAAACTATCAACCTCATGTCCCTAGGTAAAGGTGACTACCACTGATCTACCAAAGACCAGTGTTAAAAATTGCATGAAACATGATAAATAAATAGAGGAATCATCTTGTTTAATCTAAATGGTGCACAGACACCAGGTCAAGAAAACCTTGAGCCTAATATATATCTGTGACCGCTTATACATAATGCAAATGTATACAGGCTGGGGTAGATAGAAATATAATTAAATTTAGTATATAAAAATCTATTTCTTTCATGTAATTAGCAAGAGTCCATGAGCTAGTGACGTATGGGATATACATTCCAACCAGGAGGGGCAAAGTTTCCCAAACCTCAAAATGCCTATAAATACACCCCTCACCACACCCACAAATCAGTTTTACAAACTTTGCCTCCTATGGAGGTGGTGAAGTAAGTTTGTGCTAGATTCTACGTTGATATGCGCTCCGCAGCAGGTTGGAGCCTGGTTTTCCTCTCAGCGTGCAGTGAATGTCAGAGGGATATGAGGAGAGTATTGCCTATTTGAATTCAATGATCTCCTTCTACGGGGTCTATTTCATAGGTTCTCTGTTATCGGTCGTAGAGATTCATCTCTTACCTCTCTTTTCAGATCGACGATATACTCTTATTTATATACCATTACCTCTGCTGATTTTCGTTTCAGTACTGGTTTGGCTTTCTACAACATGTAGATGAGTGTCCTAGGGTAAGTAAGTCTTATTTTCTGTGACACTCTAAGCTATGGTTGGGCACTTTTTTATAAAGTTCTAAATATATGTATTCAAACATTTATTTGCCTTGACTCAGGATGTTCAACATTCCTTATTTCAGACAGTCAGTTTCATATTTGGGATAATGCATATGAATAAATCAATTTTTTTCTTACCTTAAAATTTGACTTTTTTCCTGTGGGTTGTTAGGCTCGCGGGGCTGAAAATGCTTCATTTTATTGCGTCATTCTTGGCGCGGACTTTTTTGGCGCCAACATTTTTTTCTGTTTCCGGCGTCATACGTGTCGCCGGAAGTTGCGTCATTTTTGACGTTCTTTTGCGCCAAAAGTGTAGGCTTTCCGGATGTGGCGTAATTTTTGGCGCCAAAAGCATTTAGGCGCCAAATAATGTGGGCGTCATTTTTGGCGCTAAAAAAAATATGGGCGTCACTATTGTCTCCACATTATTTAAGTCTCATTATTTATTGCTTCTGGTTGCTAGAAGCTTGTTCACTGGCATTTTTTTCCCATTCCTGAAACTGTCATTTATGGAATTTGATCAATTTTGCTTTATATGTTGTTTTTTTTATTACATATTGCAAGATGTCCCACGTTGAAACTGAGTCAGAAGATACTTCTGGAAAATCGCTGCCTGGTACTGGAGCTACCAAATCTAAGTGTATCTGCTGTAAACTTATGGTATCTGTTCCTCCAGCTGTTGTTTGTACTGTTTGTCATGACAAACTTGTTAATAATATTTCCTTTAGTACTGTTACATTACCTGTTGCGGTTCCGTCAACATCTAATACTCAGAGTGTTCCTGATAACATAAGAGATTGTGTTTCTAAATCCATTAAGAAGGCTATGTCTGTTATTCCTCCTTCTAGTAAACGTAAAAAGTATTTTAAAACTTCTCATTTTTCAGATGAATTTTTAAATGAACATCATCATTCTGATTCTGATAATGGTTCTTCTGGTTCAGAGGATTCTGTCTCAGAGGTTGATGCTGATAAATCTTCATATTTATTTAAAATGGAATTTATTCGTTCTTTACTTAAAGAAGTCCTAATTGCATTAGAAATTGAGGATTCTGGTCCTCTTGATACTAAATCTAAACATTTAGATAAGGTTTTTAAATCTCCTGTAGTTATTCCAGAAGTTTTTCCTGTCCCTGGTGCTATTTCTGAAGTAATTTCCAGGGAATGGAATAATTTGGGTAATTCATTTACTCCTTCTAAACGTTTTAAGCAATTATATCCTGTGCCATCTGACAGATTAGAGTTTTGGGACAAAATCCCTAAGGTTGATGGGGCTGTCTCTACTCTTGCTAAGCGTACTACTATTCCTACGGCAGATGGTACTTCCTTTAAGGATCCTTTAGATAGGAAAATTGAATCCTTTCTAAGAAAAGCTTACTTGCGTTCAGGTAATCTTCTTAGACCTGCTATATCTTTAGCGGATGTTGCTGCAGCTTCAACTTTTTGGTTAGAAGCTTTAGCGCAACAAGTAACAGATCATAATTCTCATAGCATTATTATTCTTCTTCAACATGCTAATAATTTTATTTGTGATGCCATCTTTGATATCATTAGAGTTGATGTCAGGTATATGTCTCTAGCTATTTTAGCTAGAAGAGCTTTATGGCTTAAAACTTGGAATGCTGATATGTCTTCTAAGTCTACTCTGCTTTCCCTTTCTTTCCAGGGTAATAAATTGTTTGGTTCTCAGTTGGATTCTATTATCTCAACTGTTACTGGAGGGAAAGGAACTTTTTTTACCACAGGAAATCTAAAGGTAAATTTAGGTCTAATAATCGTTTTGGTTCCTTTCGTCACAACAAGGAACAAAAACCTGATCCTTCATCCTCAGGAGCGGTATCAGTTTGGAAACCATCTCCAGTCTGGAATAAATCCAAGCCTTTTAGAAAATCAAAGCCAGCTCCTAAGTCCACATGAAGGTGCGGCCCTCATTCCAGCTCAGCTGGTAGGGGGCAGATTACGTTTTTTCAAAGAAATTTGGATCAATTCCGTTCACAATCTTTGGATTCAGAACATTGTTTCAGAGGGGAACAGAATTGGCTTCAAGATAAGGCCTCCTGCAAAGAGATTTTTTCTTTCCCGTGTCCCAGTAAACCCAGCGAAGGCTCAAGCATTTCTGAAATGTGTTTCAGATCTAGAGTTGGCTGGAGTAATTATGCCAGTTCCAGTTCTGGAACAGGGACTGGGGTTTTATTCAAATCTCTTCATTGTACCAAAGAAGGAGAATTCCTTCAGACCAGTTCTGGATCTAAAAATATTGAATCGTTAAGTAAGGATACCAACATTCAAAATGGTAACTGTAAGGACTATCCTGCCTTTTGTTCTGCAAGGGCATTATATGTCTACAATAGATTTACAGGATGCATATCTGCATATTCCGATTCATCCAGATCACTATCAGTTTCTGAGATTCTCTTTCCTAGACAAGCATTACCAGTTTGTGGCTCTGCCGTTTGGCCTAGCTACAGCTCCAAGAATTTTTACAAAGGTTCTCGGTGCCCTTCTGTCTGTAATCAGAGAACAGGGTATTGTGGTATTTCCTTATTTGGACGATATCTTGGTACTTGCTCAGTCTTCACATTTAGCAGAATCTCATACGAATCGACTTGTGTTGTTTCTTCAACATCATGGTTGGAGGATCAATTTACCAAAAAGTTCATTGATTCCTCAGACACAGGTAACCTTTTTAGGTTTCCAGATAGATTCAGTGTCCATGACTCTATCTTTGACAGACAAGAGACGTCTAAAATTGATATCAGCTTGTCGAAACCTTCAGTCACAATCATTCCCTTCGGTAGCCTTATGCATGGAAATTCTAGGTCTTATGACTGCTGCATCGGACGCGATCCCCTTTGCTCGTTTTCACATGCGGCCTCTTCAGCTCTGTATGCTGAACCAGTGGTGCAGGGATTACACAAAGATATCTCAATTAATATCTTTAAAACCGATTGTACGACACTCTCTGACGTGGTGGACAGATCACCATCGTTTAGTTCAGGGGGCTTCTTTTGTTCTTCCGACCTGGACTGTAATTTCAACAGATGCAAGTCTTACAGGTTGGGGAGCTGTGTGGGGGTCTCTGACAGCACAAGGGGTTTGGGAATCTCAGGAGGTGAGATTACCGATCAATATTTTGGAACTCCGTGCAATTTTCAGACCTCTTCAGTCTTGGCCTCTTCTAAAGAGAGAATCGTTCATTTGTTTTCAGACAGACAATGTCACAACTGTGGCATACATCAATCATCAAGGAGGGACTCACAGTCCTCTGGCTATGAAAGAAGTATCTCGAATTCTAGTATGGGCAGAATCCAGCTCCTGTCTAGTTTCTGCGGTTCATATCCCAGGTATAGACAATTGGGAAGCGGATTATCTCAGTCGCCAAACGTTACATCCGGGCGAATGGTCTCTTCACCCAGAGGTATTTCTTCAGATTGTTCAAATGTGGGGACTTCCAGAAATAGATTTGATGGCCTCTCATCTAAACAAGAAACTTCCCATGTATCTGTCCAGATCCAGGGATCCTCAAGCGGTAGCAGTGGATGCATTGTCACTTCCTTGGAAGTATCATCCTGCCTATATCTTTCCGCCTCTAGTTCTTCTTCCAAGAGTAATCTCCAAGATTCTGAAGGAATGCTCGTTTGTTCTGCTGGTAGCTCCAGCATGGCCTCACAGGTTTTGGTATGCGGATCTTGTCCGGATGGCCTCTTGCCAACCGTGGACTCTTCCGTTAAGGCCAGACCTTCTGTTGCAAGGTCCTTTTTTCCATCAGGATCTCAAATCCTTAAATTTAAAGGTATGGAGATGGAACGCTTGATTCTTAGTCAAAGAGGTTTCTCTGACTCTGTGATTAATACTATGTTACAGGCACGTAAATCTGTATCTAGGGAGATATATTATAGAGTCTGGAAGACTTATATTTCTTGGTGTCTTTCTCATCATTTTTCCTGGCATTCTTTTAGAATTCCGAGAATTTTACAGTTTCTTCAGGATGGTTTGGATAAAGGTTTGTCTGCAAGTTCCTTGAAAGGACAAATCTCTGCTCTTTCTGTTCTTTTTCACAGAAAGATTGCTAATCTTCCTGATATTCATTGTTTTGTACAAGCTTTGGTTCGTATAAAACCTGTCATTAAGTCAATTTCTCCTCCTTGGAGTTTGAATTTGGTTCTGAGGGCTCTTCAAGCTCCTCCGTTTGAACCTATGCATTCATTGGACATTAAATTACTTTCTTGGAAAGTGTTGTTCCTTTTGGCAATCTCTTCTGCCAGAAGAGTTTCTGAATTATCTGCTCTTTCTTGTGAGTCTCCTTTTCTGATTTTTCACCAGAATAAGGCGGTGTTGCGAACTTCTTTTAAATTTTTACCTAAGGTTGTGAATTCCAACAACATTAGTAGAGAAATTGTGGTTCCTTCATTATGTCCTAATCCTAAGAATTCTAAGGAGAAATCATTGCATTCTTTGGATGTAGTTAGAGCTTTGAAATATTATGTTGAAGCTACTAAGAATTTCCGAAAGACTTCTAGTCTATTTGTTATCTTTTCCGGTTCTAGGAAAGGTCAGAAGGCCTCTGCCATTTCTTTGGCATCTTGGTTGAAATCTTTAATTCATCATGCTTATGTCGAGTCGGGTAAAACTCTGCCTCAAAGGATTACAGCTCATTCTACTAGGTCAGTTTCTACTTCCTGGGCGTTTAGGAATGAAGCTTCGGTTGATCAGATTTGCAAAGCAGCAACTTGGTCTTCTTTGCATACTTTTACTAAATTCTACCATTTTGATGTGTTTTCTTCTTCTGAAGCTGTCTTTGGTAGAAAAGTACTTCAGGCAGCTGTTTCAGTTGGAATCTTCTGCTTATATTTTCAGTTTTTTTCTTTATAAGATTTTAACTTTATTTTTGAGTGTGGATTTTTTTCAGCGGAATTGGCTGTCTTTATTTTATCCCTCCCTCTCTAGTGACTCTTGCTTGGAAGATCCACATCTTGGGTAGTCATTATCCCATACGTCACTAGCTCATGGACTCTTGCTAATTACATGAAAGAAAACATAATTTATGTAAGAACTTACCTGATAAATTCATTTCTTTCATATTAGCAAGAGTCCATGAGGCCCACCCTTTTTGTGGTGGTTATGATTTTTTTGTATAAAGCACAATTATTCCAATTCCTTATATTTATGCTTCACACTTTTTTCTTATCACCCCACTTCTTGGCTATTCATTAAACTGATTTGTGGGTGTGGTGAGGGGTGTATTTATAGGCATTTTGAGGTTTGGGAAACTTTGCCCCTCCTGGTAGGAATGTATATCCCATACGTCACTAGCTCATGGACTCTTGCTAATATGAAATAAATGAATTTATCAGGTAAGTTCTTACATAAATTATGTTTTATACTATCAATGGTTTGAGGGGAACAGATCTTACCTAGTTGTTCAGGCATTTACTTCATAGCCTAAGCATTTAGTCCTCAGAACCATTTAGTAACGAATAACATAGTGCAACTAATGTTGGAATATCCGATACATAGCAAAAAGGATTGTAGAACTGGATTTCATCAGGGAATAAAAAGGGACTAATAGTGACCAAGACATCCGGGGATCTTTACAGAGGTAGTCATGAACAATTAGTAGAATAAGGAAATGAAGTCAAATATTGCTATAGATAGATACTAAACCTGCCAATGATTAATGAGATCGTATTCAGAGTTGAAACCTTGTGGAACTCTTGTCTCCAACCTAAAAATCCAATACATCTCATTACGGCTTAATAATTTACCTTTATCACCCCCCCTTTTTGGAAGAATGATCTTATCTATTACATGCCACCTCAGTGATTCTATACTGCTATTATGATGATGTGCAAAATGTTGCACCAGAGGGGTAGTAGATTTCCCCACTGAAATAGTGGAGAAATGTTCACGGATACACAACCCAACATCTCTGGTGGTTTGTCCAACATATTGCCGTTTGCATATTGCACAGGTGATAAGATAGACCACATATGAAGAGTTATAGTTCAAGAGATGTTTAATATCAAAGCTTTCTTGTGTTATCTCAGATTTAAAAGTTTTAGAGATAGTTGCATATTCACAGGGTTTACACTTGTTTCTCCCGCATCTATACATCCCTGTATGAGTAAGCCATGAGCTTTGTGTAGTCGATACAGGGGGCAAATCAGATGGAGATATCATGTTACCTATGCTCATTCCATGCCTGAAAGAGGTACGAATCCCCTCTTCCACGCAAGGGATGAGTTTGTCATCAGCTTTGAGTATTTCAAAATGTTTCTTGATAATATCACAAATTTGTTTGTACTGTCTACTATGTCCAGTGACAAAGTTAACACCTCTGAATGTATTATTCTTCCGACCTCCATCCCATGATTTGTCCAACAGTAGGTCCCGTCTGAGGTTATTCACCTCCAGATTGGCTCTACTGATGATTTTGTCAGAATAACCTCTTTGTCTGAGGCGTAAGTCTAGATCCAATATGATATTGGTTAGGATCACTACAATTCCGTTTAAGACGTATATATTGGCCTTTGGCCACTGCATGTGGGACAAAACTGGTATGGCGAGATTTTGCATGGAGCAGGGAGTTCCCTGCTATAGGTTTTCTATATACATCAGTATGCACTTTTCCATCAGCGCCTGCTCGAAGAGTAACATCCAGATAATTTATGGACTCCTTTTGATATTCAAAAGTAAAGGCCAAATTTAGATCATTCTCATTCAGCCAAGCCACAAAAAGTGAGGCTGTATGCTCGTCACCTCTGAAGATGAAGATCAAGTCGTCAATGTATCTCCTATAAAATAATCAAGTTTTCAATGTATCTCCTATAAAAGGAGATACATTGACGGAAGGGGTTATCATCTCCATATATGCGGGACAGCTCCCACCAACCTAAAAAAAGGTTGGCGTAAGAGGGGGCAAATTTAGCCCCCATAGCTGTCCCACATATCTGGAGATAGAAAACCCCCTCAAATCTGAAAAAATTGTGTGAAAGAAGGAACAATGTGACCTCCAGAATGAATTCCTGAAAGTCAGACGTGTAATCAGTGTATTCCTTCAGAAAAAACCTTATTGCCTCAATGCCCTGCTGATGGGGTATCGAGGAATAAAGGGCTACAACGTCTATGGTAAGCCAGGAATCAACCTTGCTATTCCATTTGACCTCATCATCCAAATTCAAGATATGCTTGGTGTCTTTGAGATGACTTTTAAGGGAGACCACCAAGGGACGCAATAAAGCATCCAACCACTGGGAAAGGTGTTCCAATAGGGAGCCAATACCACTCACGATTGGACGCCCCTTCACCTCCTCTAAGGATTTGTGCTCCTTAGGGAGGTGATGAAAAATGGGGACTACCGGATTAGGGACATATAAAAAATCCGCTGTATCTTTATCAATATACCCTTTATCCAAGGCCTCATCAATAAGATGTGACAGTTTCTTTTGGAAAATCTTAGTGGGGTCTGAGGGTAGTGTTCTATAGTTTCTTGTGTCCTGTAATTGGCGTAACACCTCTTGTGTGTAGGCATCCCTGTCCATTACCACTATGGACCCACCCTTATCAGATGTCTTGATCACTATATCCCTATATTATTTTAGTTCATTAAGGGCCTTTCTTTCTTGGAAAGATAAATTTGACATACCAGCCTCATTAGAGACCTGGTTTTGTAAGGATTTAAGATCTCTCTCCACTCTACGATGGAAAGTTTCTATCACTGATCCCCTACTTTGTATGGGGTAAAAAGAGGAGGGATTCTTAAATCCACAAAAACTGTTAGTCATTCCTTGATTTTTCTCGGCTTTGGTGTTGTCCCAACATATACTCTCTATTGTTGTAACATCAACAGTATGTTCAAAAGTACAATCTGTATGACTGCTTAAAGTATCATTGTTGGTACACACCCGAGCCGGGACAGGCATCTCAGTCCCTGAGGAAAAGTGTTTGCGTAAGGTAATATTTCTGGTCAATCTATTAACATCCAGTAGAGTCTGGAATAGATTAAAGTTTTAGAGGGTACAAAATTTAGGCCGTAGCTTAAAACCCTAAGTTGTGTTTTAGAAAGATCCCTGCTAGATAGATTTATTACATTGTGGGTTTGTATTTCTGTTGTGGCCTGTTCCCCCTCAGTTGGTACCTGTTCTGGAAGTTTTGTGTTGCCCCCCCTGTGGGTTGTAATTGAACCAACTGAAAAACCTGTTCAATTTGTCTGCTTTCCTCCACTGAAGGAACCAAGGTGATGTTGGATGGGACCTGTTGATAGTTAGTCATAGTACTATGTAAATTATATTGTGCAACTTCATTACCCCTAGCAAGTTGTTCATGATATCTTGTTTGTTGCTGCATATTAATCACTCCACCATTTGCATTGGTGGACTGATAATGAACCTGACTAGTGTGAGGTTGTGGTAAATTCACGTCTAGGGAATCATAAGTACCTGTATACATGTTAGTATTCTTTAGAATTCCTGGTCTAGACTGTTGTACATCATCTGAACTCTCCTCACCTGAATACATGTCACTATCAGAAAAGTGTACCTGTCTATTCTGACTATTGTGGCGTGACCCTCTCCTGCGTCTATTTCTGCCTATGCCTGTTCCCCTGAAGTAAAAGCTACCATATTGTTCTCTTCTAGAAGTGAACCTTTGTCTGCGATTCCATACATAGACCGTGTTGGAATTATAGTCTGTAACATCCCTTAGATATTTAGTGTTTTTCTTAGCCACTATATCATTTTTTACAGTAATCAAAACAGATTTTAAAACAGTGTCAAATTGTAAATAATTGGAATCAGATTGTCGTGCTAAAAGCTCAGTTTGCACCTCATGTATACTTTTCCTCAAATCATCCAATTGTTTCAATTTGAAGGTTACCAACAATAGCATTAATCTCACTGAACATTCACTCAAGATGTCATTCCACGAACTTATAAATTCAACATCTGTAGTTTCAAAAGTAGGGAATTTGTTCAAACGTAATCCCCGGGGTATAATTTTAAGTTTTAGATAGCGTTCCAGTGTCCATATATCCCACTGTAGTTTAGTCTCCTTAATTAGTAATCTCTCTATTTCAACAAAAAGATTGCTTAATGAAAAGTCAGTTTTTTCAGTGGAGAAAATTCTATCCAATTCAGTCATAGAAGGATCCCTTTCAGAGAAGGGCAATAATGAATAAAACTGTTGTGGTGGTGGCAGATTATCAATGTTAGTGTCCCCCTGCATATTCTCTCTGTCTCTGAGAGGTGCTGCCAGCTTGCACCTCGTATATACAGCAAATAAACAGAGAAAAGATTGAGACAGAAAAAATGTACTTGTAGTGGGCTAAATAGTAATTGTAGTTATTGGCCCAAGCAAAGTTAATTGTGCAAAAGTAAATGCCAAATGGCAATTTGAGGAGCCTTTAACCGGAATAATAATTATTAATTATTAGTGCAAAAAAGTCCTGTGGCATTAATTGTAGTAACCGCCACTCATTATAAAATGTTCAGCTTGGCTTACCCGGTCCGGTCCTGATATCCCCCTTGCAAACCGCCAAGACTTGGGCGTGTATATGCTTACTGTTTCCAGGGACTGACCACTCTATGGGACACGGGCCGAAAGCTCTTAAACCAGACGTCTGCAGAAAGACCGACCGGATCACACCGAGTCCTCTAACCAGCCTTTGACCTCTCCAGGCCGCTCACTCCGCTGTCTGTATGTGCAAGGACGCACCGGTGGCTGTAAACGGTTCCCAAAAACGCCAAGACGTGGGCGTACCTTGAACCCGCTGCAACTCGCCAATCGATGGGTCTGTTTGAGGAGGCCTGTCCCTCTATCCAATCAGTATCAGCTTTCGGGAAGGCTTGTCCCAGGCTCCAATCCAAATCAATCTTCTCCGGTAAAACAGGCTCTACTCAGGCAGGGGTGGATGGCTCGAATTGCTGGACATATATCAGGAATAGAAAATGAAGAGGGCCAAGCCAATCCAATAGTAAAGTTAAAACATAACATTTATTTCACCCAAAAGGGTATTTAAAAGTTCATCACACCATCGTAAAATACACACAACAGGATGTTCAAAATACAGCTGTGTTAAGCATACGCGTTTCAGCCAGAAGCCGTATTCATAGCTTAACCAAAACACACACACAGACTGTTCTTATTCACAATAGTAGCTCAACCATTGGATAAAACAAAATTGGTAACAGCTTATTTGAACTTAATTAATTACAAGGCCCTTCATTTTAAAACCACCCATTATGGGCGGAATATATTTCCTCTAAAATGTGAATGACTGACTTAATTATACCCTATTTAGCACTGTGCTGTACAAATACTACACACTCCCTAAATCATCTTGAGTGATTAAATTCTGTATACCACACTGGTTTAATAACTTGACAAAAAATGCGCACATGCAAAATCCTAATATATATCAGCAATCTAGAAAAGAGTAACAAAAACATAATCTAGTGGCTATAGGGGGGATTGAACTCTAGATCTCATGTTCCTAGGCAGCGAAGACTACCACTCATCTAAAGGGGAATAATTAAACATTGCTTTAGAATGTTATTATTTGGTCTAGATAATGCACAAACCTTAAGTTAAAGAAGATAATTAACCCTAATGATTATATCTCCGCTAATGCTCCTATTGTGTCTAAATGATTTAGAAGAAAGTATAAAGGAGAATAAACGGAATTGTTAAATTTTTAGAATTATAGTTGACTATCAGAGGAATCGAACTATCGACCGCATGTCCCTAGGTAAAGGTGACTACCACTGATCTACCAAAGACCAGTGATAAAAATTGCATGAAACATGATAAATAAATAGAGGAATCATCTTGTTTAATCTAAATGGTGCACAGACACCAGGTCAAGAAAACCTTAAGCCTAATATATATCTGTGACCGCTTATACATAATGCAAATGTATACAGGCTGGGGTAGATAGAAATATAATTAAATTTAGTATATAAAAATCTATTTATACTATCAATGGTTTGAGGGGAACCGATCTTAGCTAGTTATTCAGACATTTACTTCATAGCCTAAGCATTTAGTCCTCAGAACCATTTAGAAATGAATAACATAGAGCAACTAATTTTGGAATATCCGATACATAGCAAAAAGGATTGTAGAACTGGATTTCATCAGGGAATAAAAAGGGACTAATAGTGACCAAGACATCCGGGGATCTTTACAGAGGTAGTCATGAACAATTAGTAGAATAAGGAAATTAAGTCAAATATTGCTATAGATAGATACTAAACCTGCCAATGATTAATGAGATCGTATTCAGAGTTGAAGCCTTGTCGAACTCTTGTCTCCAACCTAAAAATCCAATACATCTCATTACGGCTTAATAATTTACCTTTATCACCCCCCCCCCTTTTTGGAAGAATGATCTTATCTATTACTTGCCACCTCAGTGATTCTATACTGCTATTATGATGATGTGCAAAATGTTGCACCAGAGGGGTAGTAGATTTCCCCACTGAAATAGTGGATAAATGTTCACGGATACGCGACCCAACATCTCTGGTGGTTTGTCCAACATATTGCCGTTTGCATAGTGCACAGGTGATAAGATAGACCACATATGAATAGTTACAGTTCAAGAGATGTTTAATATCAAAGCTTTCTTGTGTTATCTCAGATTTAAAAGTTTTAGAGATAGTTGCATATTCACAGGGTTTACACTTGTTTCTCCCGCATCTATACATCCCTGTATGAGTAAGCCATGAGCTTTGTGTAGTTGATACAGGGGGCAAATCAGATGGAGATATCATGTTACCTATGCTCATTCCACGCCTGAAAGAGGTACAAATCCCCTCTTCCACGCAAGGGATGAGTTTGTCATCAGCTTTGAGTATTTCAAAATGTTTCTTGATAATATCACAAATTTGTTTGTACTGTCTACTATGTCCAGTGACAAAGTTAACACCTCTGAATGTATTATTCTTCCGACCTCCATCCCGTGATTTGTCCAACAGTAGGTCCCGTCTGAGGTTATTCACCTCCAGATTGGCTCTACTGATGATTTTGTCAGAATAACCTCTTTGTCTGAGGCGTAAGTCTAGATCCCTAGCTCTAATATGATATTGGCTAGGATCACTACAATTCCGTTTAAGACGTATATATTGGCCTTTGGCCACTGCATGTGGGACAAAACTGGGATGGCTAGATTTTGCATGGAGCAGGGAGTTCCCTGCTATAGGTTTTCTATATACATCAGTATGCACTTTTCCATCAGCACCTGCTTGAAGAGTAACATCCAGATAATTTATGGACTCCTTTTGATATTCAAAAGTAAAGGCCAAATTTAGATCATTCTCATTCAGCCAAGCCACAAAAAGTGAGGCTGTATGCTCGTCACCTCTGAAGATAAAGATCAAGTCGTCAATGTATCTCCTATAAAAGGAGATACATTGACGGAAGGGGTTATCATCTCCATATATGCGGGTCAGCTCCCACCAACCTAAAAAAAGGTTGGCGTAAGAGGGGGCAAATCTCCCTGTGAGTTGCCTTAGAAAACTGTAGTGATCTAACATGGCGTCTTGTGCCTCTCCAGCAAGCTGCAAGACACGGAGTATCTTGATTCCGTTTGCCTATATTGCTTATTAGGCTCGTAGTTTCAGTCTCCGTCCTGTGCAGGAATTATCTATCTCGTCACTCGTAGAGCATGGACTCCATCAGTTTAAGGTCGCTAGAAGTTGAGCTGGCCACAATGTTCAACTCAGATAGAGTGCCCTTTGGTTTGGGAATAGTTGTTGCTAATGGCCTAATGGCCATACAAAATTATCTTGTTAATTTGTTGAAAATATATACTTTATTTGACCCTGATCTAGGAGCTCGAGAGATGTGCGTCTGGCTGCCTTGGCTGTTGGCGCTGCCCCCTGGCTACCGAAGGGCCATTTTTTTTTTTCACTATTAATAATGTTTTATTTTAGTTTAGATTGTAATATTCACTCATAGTATTAATGTTCAAAAGACTTGTTACATTATTCTGTAAACTATAAATGACCCTTTAACCAAAAAATAAACAAACTTATGCATGGAGCATAAAAATTCAGTTGCTTCATTCATGCTGCTAAAACAATTACTCTAAAGGAATGAAAGGCTTTAAATTTACACTATTCTATGTCCTTGTCAGTTGATTGATTCCGATATCAGCCAATAATTAGCAACCAATAAGCAAGTGCTATCTGGGGTCCTGAACCTAAAATGGGCTAGCTCCTAAGCTTTACATTCCTGCTTTTTTTTTTTTTTTTTTTTTTTTTAATTATTTATTGAGGTTGTGGAAAAAGCAATACAACTTATGCATGGTGCAAACCAAAAATAAACACAGATACAATACATCACAATAAAACGGTTTCCATGGAGAAAAGCAAAATTCACATTGGAAGGAATACTGGACTGTAGAATGGAACCTCATTTTCATTATTACACATACAGTAGGAACTTTATATGGTCTGATAGATAAAGTAGATTAACAAGTTGTACTTCAAGCAACATCAACAATTATCATTTTCGATTAAATAATGTGGTATGATGTGTAAATATGGTAGAATATCTAAGGTGCGGTATGTACAAGATGAACCGCGTAGTGAAAACTCCCATATTGGGAGGTACATTATAGGGGGGTGATGGAGATGGTGGGGGGGGAGGTGGGAATTTGAATGTAATAAGTAGACTTAAATCAAATAAGGTGTACACAATAATAGCCATACATACAATAGTTATGATGAGGACCCTGAATTGAAAGAGACAGTGTGATAAAGCGCTGCACCTTGGCGAGGGGTATAGTATATTGCAATAAGACAGGACTTTACATCTGTGGGGAAGACTAGTTGGGCATACATGGAAGCTATATTCCAAATACTAAAACCTAGAAATTCACCCTGAAACCAATAGGAAGAGCTATAGAGTACTCGTAATAATTATGAAGGTGAAAGGTTGTGCAACTAGATATGAATGCAGGTCCAGCCTGCGCTAGAAGGTGGGACAACCTGAGGTAACTGGAATCAGAGCCTAGAAAAGGCTTTAGTTAACAGTATGATTAAGGAACTCCTAGATATATACTCTTGTATAAGTAATCTTACAATCATCAAAGTTTGGCAAGATCATGCATCAATTGTAGATATAATAAAAGAAACAAAACTACAATTTTAGTACACAATAAAGAGCTGGAGCGTTGCTTATGTGCTACAGGCGGTATTATATTGCAAAGCTATATTTAAAACTATTCTGTGAGGCTGTTTGGTAAATATAACATCCCGCCGCCTCGGCCGCTGGCTGCAAGAAGTCACACACACAAATTACACCCAAGCACAATGGGAATATATACAGTATGAGAGCTTGTAAATTTGGGAAAACTATACAGTGAAATATTGGAATTATGTTAATCTCACGAGGAGTGCAAACAATAAGAAGCCTATAGATATGATATAACACAGTATATAAACAGTATCATCATCCCAGAAAACAATCAAGTTAGCATATATAAAACATAGTTGAACGAGTCAGCAGGGAACTTTGATAATTAAGATGTCTATGCAGGCTGCAATCAAAAGATATAACCTAAGCATATTAATTTGAGTAGTCCCAATTTCTATTATACAGAAGTTCTGCTTATGAGGTGAATAGAAGGATGCAGACCTACATTAACTTGTGTCCATCTTAGGAGCAATAATAACTGAGCAAAGTGAGCTTCTGATAGGGAGCAGATAAGATATGGTAAAAACCATGAGAGATACAGTCTACTATGGGTCCAGTAAATATGTTCAGGGCCAAACAGAAACAGGGGGTTTAACAGATTAATAAGACAAGCAACTATGAAAACCACAAGTCAGCACAGAGGCTATTTGCAAACAGAATAATGTAAAAAAACAATTGTGCATACATAGTGGAAACATTCTGTACATACAATGTAGAGGAGTGTTTGGGCGAAGGGCCATTTTTAATCCACAAGGTTTTCGTCAGAATCAGCAGAGGTCCTTCAGGTCAGCAGTATTAGCAGTGGTCCTCCCCCGGCAATGGCTCCTCCATGGCAGTGGTAATGACTCCTAGGTAGCAGCAATAGATCCTCTCCAGCTGAGATGGCTCCTTCACGCCAATGGCTCCTCAGTGGCCTTTAGCGGTTTCAAACCTACTCTTTTTGGCTCATTTTTCAAAAAATTTCAAATCGGCAATAGAAAATTGTCTGTATTTTTTTTTATATCAGCCAATAGGAAATTTAAAACAGAGATAACTTTCTATTGGCTAATTTGAATTTTTTTTTAAAAATCACACAATGAGAATGTCATAAAGGGGGAAACTGACATCTTAAATTGAGTGCGCTGCCAGACGGCAAGAAGAAAGGATCAGGAAAGAAAAGGAGGGCAAGGAGCAATTGCCGCCGGAGAGGATCCATTGCCACCGCTAAGAGGTCATCTTCAGGGAGGACCACTGGTGTCACCACTGACCTGGATTTTAAAGCAAGACAGGAGGCTTCATATTTTATGCATAATCCTTACTTACTTCCAACACAGCAGCAAAGAACAAATAACATAGAAACAAAAACAACCAATCAGCAACGAACAGATAATATAATCCCACAGCAACAGTAAATAACTTCCTCTTTTCTTTACTGCCTTCCAGTCAGCAGGTGATGTTTCTCTTCTCATGTTTTAGATAAATAGATAAATGTATATATATTTTATATAAATAGTTTTCAACTTCTAGTGTATTTATATATACTCTTAAAATAATTGTTCTTTTTTCAGAGAAAACATTTATTTTCCAAGTGTAATTTTCATTTATTCATGTTGTCAAATATATATTTTTTATTTTGTTCAATGTATTCTAGTTGGGAAATTTCCTCCCCTTTTTCTGTTATATATTTTGATGTAATTTTACTAAGTATATGTAATTTTATATATTTATACTTTATTACATTGGTGGTTCAGTGCGTGCGACGGTGGCGGTCTTATCCTTGAACGCTACCGCTGCACAAGGATATTGGGGACTTCATTCCCCTTGCTCTCTTGCCTCTGTCTTATCTGGTGGCTTGGCTTTCCCTAAACCGGAGGCGTTTTCTCCCGCCATCGTCAGCAAGCATCTTCTATAGCCATTACGGTCCTCCTGCTGACGATCGCGGTCGGCCTCTCAGGCCTAGGCTTGTGGTTTCTTCCCCCTGCAGATGCGCATCAGGCTGTTGTATTGTAGCAGCATGATGCGCACGTTGCATAAGGCACAACATAAATAAATTATTATAAGTACTTGTGAGGTAAAGTGTTAAGCTTAAATTGTAGAATTATATATTAACATACATTCAATCTCACAAAGTGGGAAATGTATAAGGTATAATCAAATATTTTTTTTTGGTTAAATACAATTAGTTTTTTGGGAATAAAGGAACATTGTTTTATTACAATAGCCAACATTTTTTTAGTAAGGCTTATCTATATAGCCTTATTAGTTCTAAAAAAATGTTCATATATATAATTTATTTAATAAATTATTTTTTCATTTTCATTTTATGCATGATGTTTTATCATGCTATCTAATATATTTATATTAAAGGGACACTAAACCCAAATTTTTTCTTTTGTGATTCAGATAGAGCATGCAATTTTAAGCAACTTTCTAATTTATTCCTATTAGCAAATGTTCTTCATTCTCTTGGTATCTAAATTTGAAAAGCAAGAATGTAAGTTTAGATGCCGGCCCATTTTGGTGACAACCTGGGTTGTTCTTGCTGATTGGTGGATAAATGTATCCACCAATAAACAAGTGCTGTCCAAGGTCCTGGAGTTTCTTTTTAAAATAAAGATAGCAAGAGAACGAAGAAAAAATGATAAAAGGAGTATATTAGAAAGATGTTTAAAATTGCATGCTCTATCTGAATCACGAAAGAAGAAATTTGGGTTCAGTGTCCCTTTAATTCAGTAACAGTTTATTCCTTTCTGCAATTGCAGGTTCAATATGGAGTCCACAGATAAGACCTCTTTTACCAAAGAGGAAGTTTTGGAGTTAATTAATCTTACGGTGCAACAGGCCTTGGCAAAAAGGGATCAACCCTCCACTTCTGCTCCTCCCCCTGAAATTCCAGTTAGACAAAAATCTCCTGTGAATTCCTCACTTTCCTCTGATTCAGAGGAAGAGTGCCCTCAAAACTGTAAAAGACGGTGGCGGTCCCAATCTATTCCTCCCTCTAAAAAAGGGAAAGACCCAGCACGCAAAATGAAAGCCCTTCCCCCGGGCAAAACCAAATGGGGGATGTTAGAACCTCATCCCCGGAGGTAAATCGGGGTAAAAGAATCCTTAACCCTAATAATTTTAATCAGGGAAGTCTGGACACAGACTCTGAAATTTTTGATTTGAGGGATCTGTATCAGAGGTATTTCTGCCCGGAACTTGATTGGCATTCGGGCAGTCCCTCTGATGGGGAACTCCCTATAGCCCTTCCTCAAAGCCCCTCTGGGAGGACACATATAGATGAAGATGCAGATGGGGACCTTCTGGATCCCGCTTGGAATCCCATTTTTAATCCCAAACATATCAGACATCCCAGCTCTTCTGAGTTGTCTCTTCCTCCTCATCTGTCTAGGTTCCTTCAGAGATGTCTTCGTCAACCTTTAGATTGGGAGGACAGGGCTCTCCTCAGAGCTGAATGTCTTAGAACTTTGCTCCCGGGCAGAGAATCTACCACCCCGAATTTGACCCTAAGCTGGTAACCTTTCTGACTAGGAAAGGTAAGGATCCAAGGAAGGGGCTGGAAAGATCCCTTAGTGGGGCACAGGATAAACTCCTGGACATTTCTGTCCCTTTGACTCAGATTCTCCTTCTTGCCGACGACACTCATCTTTCTGGTTCCTCTTTGGATCCTTCTATGGTCAGAGAGTGGGCTTTAAAAGCTTTTTTTTACTGGGTAACACCAATGCGGCTGTTTCCAGTGAGAGACGTAGGGCTGTGTTACTACGCATTGACCCCAAATTGTCTGTTCTAGCAACTGAAGAGGCAGGCTCTCAAGCCAAAGGCCTATTATTTGGGGACCCCTTTCTCACTATTATGAGACATTATGTTTTGACTTTCACATCGATTGACAAAATTCAGGTCTCTCTCAGGAAGGTTTTCCAAACCAGGCGGGTTTTTGCCAGGGCCGGCAGATACAGAGGTCGTCTGTCCAGCCACCAAAATTTTGGCCAACGCCAGTTCATGGACCTCAATCAACCTCAGAACCTTATCAAAGAGGAAGCATTGTCTTTCCTCTCAAAAGGAGCTATAGAACTTGTTTCACAGAACTCCCCTCCAGGTTTCTTGAGCAATCTTTTCCTGGTCTCAAAAAAGTCAGGAGGTTTTCGTCCTGTCATCAACTTGAAGGACCTCAACTTTTTTGTAGTATACTGCCACTTCAAAATGGAGGGCATCCATATGCTGAGAGACCTCCTCCGTCTGAATGATTGGATGGTTCGTTTGGACCTGAAGGACGCTTAATTAACTGTACCGGTGGCCCCTCTCTTCAGTTCAGATGGGCAGACCACCTATGGCAGTTGACCTGTCTCCCTTTCGGACTCAGCTCAACCCCTTGGTGCTTTACAAAGCTTCTCAAACCAGTGTTAGCTTGCCTCAGGGCTCGAGGATTCCGTCTTGTGGTATACTTGGACGATATCCTTCTGATGTCACAAGACAAGGATCTGTTGCTCTGTCAACTTCAAGATATGTCCTCTCTCCTCTCCTCTCTGGGTTTTGTAATCAACAAAGAGAAGTCAAGCCTTTCCCCTCTACAGCTTGTAAAGTTTCTGTGATTCTCCATAGACACTACCCTCGTCATCTTCTCCTCCCTCAAGAGAAGATAGATCGTATCAAAGCAGAGATTCAATCAGCTCTGAGAGCCATTTCCATCTCCATCCACCAATTAGCGAGGATTATTGGACTCCTATCCTCTTCAATCCAGGCCATATTTCTGGCTCCCCTTCACTACCATGTTCCTACCAACAACAGATATTTCTGACGAACGAAGTTCGATCGTAGATGTCCTGGTGGCTGCAGCACATGAAGGTCTGGAATGGCAGAGTGATTTTCGGATCTTCCCAGATTTCATTCTTTTTTCCGATGCAAGCCTTTTAGGCTGGGGTGCCTCTTGTGGGACATCCTCTACCAGCAGCCCTTGGACTGTGAAGGAATCCAACCGTCACATAAATTGCTTGGAATTATTAGCCGTCTCCTTTGCCGTTCACAGTTTTCGAAAAATATTACCGATTGCTGCATTTTGTTACATATGGACAATTTTTTGGCTGCCCATTATATCAATTGACTAGGTGGAACTCGCTCAAAAGCGTTGTTAGACTTAACGTCCCATTTTTATCATTTTTTTTGGAATGCAGGATTTCTGTCCACACCCAATTTATCCCGGGCGTTTCTAACCTAACAGTGGACTGGTTTTCTCGCCATTGGAGAGATTCCAGCGACTGGATGCTGAACTGTCTAGTTTTTCTAGAGAATCAATCGCATCTTTGGACCCCTTTCAGTGGATCTTTTTGCATCGTGAACCAACCACCTATTACCGAGATTTTTCAGCTGGCTCCCAGACCCAGACAGCGAAGGAGTGGACACTTTTCTGAAAGTTTGGCCACCCCTCAGGGCTTAAGGTTTCCCTCCTCTCGCTCTACTGGAGAGGACTATTTTGAGTAAATATGCAATGATTTCAATGTCTCCTGACATTGATCACTCCTTGGTGGCCATCCCAACCTTGGTTTGTTCCTCTTCTGGAGATGTGTTCGGCCTCCCTTTGCCTTCTCCCCAACCTTCCCAATCTCCTTGTGGATGCCCAGGATCTCCCGCATCCCCTCTTGATCCAAGGCCACCTGAACCTTCTGGTTTGGCAGATTTCAGGGGATCCTGGTCCTCCTCCTGGCAGTCTAGGTTCGTTGGTGCATGGAACGGGATGTTGATCCCTTTTCTACCCTTCCTCCCATGATTATAAATTTTCTCACAGAACTTTTTTCGCATGTTAAGGCTTACCGCACGATTACTCTTTTTCGTTCGGCCATTTAGGCGGGTCATTTTCCCTTTGAGAGTGTCCCTGCGGGCAAACACCCTTTAGTCTGTCATCTTCTTAAGGCCATTCATCTTAAGAATCCTCCCCAATCTCATTATTCAAGCCTTTGGGACGTCAATCTGATTTTATCTTTTCTCAGATATTGGCCCAATAACTCTTTTCTTTCCCTTAAGCAGTTATCTGCGAAATTGACCATGTTGTTTTGTTTAATTTCTTTTCATCGGGTCTCTGACGTCAGGGCCCTGAATGTACATTCCATCTCTTTTCCCCCTGAGGGAATTTCCTTTTTCATTTCCCATAGGACTAGGTCATCCTTGAAATCTTTGTTTTATCCTTATTTTCTGACAGATCCCCAAATCTGTGTGGCTCTTTGCCTTAAAGCATATTTTTCCAAAACTGAGAGTCTTCGAGGATCCATGTCGGGTCCTCTTCCGATTTCTTTTGTTCCTCCTCATCGTCCTGTCTCTTCTCCTACCTTGGCGAGACGGGTTCGATGGCTTATGTCAGAGACGGGAGTTTCCTCCTCTTTTGGGGCCCACTCCGTCAGAGGGGCTGCGGCTTCCATTGCTTTTCTATCCGGTTGCAGTCTTCAGGATTTATTGCCAGTGGCAGACTGGTCTTCTGCCTCTACTTTTTTGCAGTTCTATTTCAAACCAGTTTCTCACGCATTCCAGTCTGTCCTTTCTGGGCGTTAAAAATGCATAAAATATGAAGCCTCCTGTCTTGTTATAAAATTTGGATTATTATAGCCTTGGCGACTAAATAATCTAGATTTTATTAAAGACAGGAGGCAAATATTTTCCCTACTCTTCCCATCCCTTAAAAAAAAAAAAAAAAAGTCTTTAATGTGAATTTTATGTGTTTATGTTAACCTTTGTTTTTTCCTCAGGTTTTCCTTTTGATAGCAGTGTTACCGCTTCTCTTTGTTTGTTTTTTAATTGCCTTGTACCTTCCATTTTGTCACAGACGTTAGACAATTCTACGATGGATTCTTGGTGTCTGTCTCCTGTTTATGTTAAGAACTTTTTTTTTCTGTTCGGTAGTGAAAAGAGGAAGATATTTACTGTTGCTGTGGGGTTATATTATCTGCTTGTTGCTGATTGGTTGTTTTTGTTTCTATGTTATTTGTTCTTTGCTGCTGTTGTGGAAGTCAGTAAAGATTATGCATAAAATATTCGCCTCCTGTCTTTAATAAAATCTAGATTATTTAGTCGCCAAGGCTATAATAATCTAAATTACCACTTCTGATGTTGGTGAGAACCTTGTAGGTTACAAATGGTCCTTCATGGAGTTTCTGGTCTTTTTGGATTTTTTTTTCTTCGCCCGGAATGTTTGGGTGTTCAACTGATGAAGAAAACAGGATCCATTTTTTTCGTGTCCTTTTTTTGGTGGTAGTTAGGCCAAAGAACAAGCCACTGAGCTGTTGTTCATTCCTGGCAGACTGATTATCTTTCTGTTGTATTTATGGCCCTGGGGAAAGCCTAAGGGTGATGGGGGAAGCAGACGTGGACTCTTTGCCCAATGTTCTGCACCTCACTAATGAAGCCCAAAGGAGGCCGAAACAATCGTCTGGAGTTGTCATTTGCTTTGTTCAGAGGAGAATTGACTGGTATTTCTTGGCTGGACTGACCATGTTAGGCGGGTTTAGATTGATATACTTCAGGAAAGTTTTCCTTTGTGAAAAGCACAATTGGGCTAAAAGAAGCTACTCCCATGTGGTAACCGGGCCATAGAACAAGCCACTGAGCTTTTGTTCCTGTCAGACTGCTTCTCTTTCTATTTGTATATGTAATATATCAGAGCGCCAACCGTAGAAGGCAGGGTCTAAGTACACCAAAAATTATTTCACAAATGTATTTCAGTGTATTTGTTACAACACCATTAAAATAATAATAAACGGTAAATTTTCCAACAATGTGTGTGTGTCTTGTTATACAATGAGACCAGTATTAATGGAGCCCGATACTGCACTTAAACAGCATTGAACAAACAATTTATTAAAAAAGACAAACAATTGGTTAAAAAATCACAATCCTTAGGATCTTCAGAATCTTAAAAACAAATCTCTGTTTGGAGGTTAAAAACAATCTTAATGTCCCTCATGGATCCATGTTAACAGTCTAATAATGATTCCAACCATTCATTGGAGCTGATACATTCAATATTGGAGCTTTTTAACACAAATAACTGCCTGTAGGCAGATTTAAAGCTTCTAATGGTCTGTAAAAAACTCCTTAAATCAAAGCACTAGGTGGGATAGTCAGTATACCACAAACAATACCTTTTACAGGTTAAGTAGATGGGGAACAGAGTGTGGTAATTTCTCAATAGCACCTTACACTCATAATCAATCCGGATTAACTGAATGAAATCACCCTAAAACCGGATCCTAGATCCTTGTGCAGCGATATGGAACACAAATCAACAAATGTTAAAAACTTGTGATATTCTGGTGTCTCCTAAAAATCAATCCTCAAGTGTCTCCTAAAATAAATAATACTCAAGTGTCTCCTAAAAAACAATACACAATACGCAACCTGCTTTGGAAATTCTTCCAAAAACTTGATAAAAGAATATTTCTCAAAAAGCGTTTAAAAAGAACAAAGACATGTGATATAGTGAAAAAATATATAGAAAAAATGTGAAAAAAAAAATATAAAATAATATATATTGCAGTAAAAAACAGTCTGGTGATCGATCCTCAATTCAGTGCTAATCCATAAAAATAAAAAATATAATAAAATATATAAAACCAATAGACCTGTAAAGTGTCAGACTGATCCAATTCAGGATGAGTCGGTGCGGTGTGAAAGTAAAAGAGTTTCGATTTGAAAAATGTTAAGTTCTAAGTATCCTCACGGTCCTATGTGTGCAAGATTTTCCAGACAACCCTGGGTCCCTTTGCCCTCAAGCGTGCAGTCCCTCAGCCTTTTCAAGCCTTTGTCCCTCTGCTTGCTAGCTCACGGTCCCTCTGCAGAAAAAATATATGATAGTGTAGATTGCTACAAATAAGTGAATAATATGAAATAAACCTTACCAGCCAACGCGTTTCGGTCGAATAATGACCTTTCTCAAGACCCAGTCTTGAGAAAGGTCATTATTCGACCGAAACGCGTTGGCTGGTAAGGTTTATTTCATATTATTCACTTATTTGTAGCAATCTACACTATCATATATTTTTTCGGCAGAGGGACCGTGAGCTAGCAAGCAGAGGGACAAAGGCTTGAAAAGGCTGAGGGACCGCACGCTTGAGGGCAAAGGGACCCAGGGTTGTCTGGAAAATCTTGCACACATAGGACCGTGAGGATACTTAGAACTTAACATTTTTCAAATCGAAACTCTTTTACTTTCACACCGCACCGACTCATCCTGAATTGGATCAGTCTGACACTTTACAGGTCTATTGGTTTTATATATTTTATTATATTTTTTATTTTTATGGATTAGCACTGAATTGAGGATCGATCACCAGACTGTTTTTTACTGCAATATATATTATTTTATATTTTTTTTTTTCACATTTTTTCTATATATTTTTTCACTATATCACATGTCTTTGTTCTTTTTAAACGTTTTTTGAGAAATATTCTTTTATCAAGTTTTTGGAAGAATTTCCAAAGCAGGTTGCGTATTGTGTATTGTTTTTTAGGAGACACTTGAGTATTATTTATTTTAGGAGACACTTGAGGATTGATTTTTAGGAGACACCAGAATATCACAAGTTTTTAACATTTGTTGATTTGTGTTCCATATCGCTGCACAAGGATCTAGGATCCGGTTTTAGGGTGATTTCATTCAGTTAATCCGGATTGATTATGAGTGTAAGGTGCTATTGAGAAATTACCACACTCTGTTCCCCATCTACTTAACCTGTAAAAGGTATTGTTTGTGGTATACTGACTATCCCACCTAGTGCTTTGATTTAAGGAGTTTTTTACAGACCATTAGAAGCTTTAAATCTGCCTACAGGCAGTTATTTGTGTTAAAAAGCTCCAATATTGAATGTATCAGCTCCAATGAATGGTTGGAATCATTATTAGACTGTTAACATGGATCCATGAGGGACATTAAGATTGTTTTTAACCTCCAAACAGAGATTTGTTTTTAAGATTCTGAAGATCCTAAGGATTGTGATTTTTTAACCAATTGTTTGTCTTTTTTAATAAATTGTTTGTTCAATGCTGTTTAAGTACAATATCGGGCTCCATTAATACTGGTCTCATTGTATAACAAGACACACACACATTGTTGGAAAATTTACCGTTTATTATTATTTTAATGGTGTTGTAACAAATACACTGAAATACATTTGTGAAGTAATTTTTGGTGTACTTAGACCCTGCCTTCTACGGTTGGCGCTCTGATATATATGTAAATCATTCTATTTCCATATTTTGACCACTAGGGGTCAATCTATCTGAGCTAAGGGTCATTTTCAGCAGGCGCTTGGTGAATTTGTCTAAGAATTATTTGTATATGTAAAAGGGATCCTTTACTTTACATCTACAAGGTAGGTGGCGATGCTGCTTGGATTATATTGCCAGCATCTCCACCCATTGTATGATGTAAAGGATTCCTAGTATATGTGTATAGTAAAACGTCTCTCAGCGATGCTGCCTTTAAATACTGGTTTCAGTCACTTGGAATATTTTGCTGGCTTTCTCGATATCCCTTTTGAATATATCGCCGCTTTGCAGCTCTTTTGATGATCAGGGCCATGGACAGAATGATTTTCATGATTTCGGTATTTTGGAGAGCACTTTGTTGTTCTGGGATTAGACAGTACAGCAAGTTGCCTAAACAACTATTTTTCTTTCCAGTCATTAAAGGGACATTAAGGAAATTAAAGTGTGCATTTCAAATTGTACTGGAAGAATTTTGCAATACATTTGTTTTTACAAGACTGCTCCTAATAAAAGTTATCACTAATTGAGAGGAGATATAGGTATGTTATATAAATATTTCAATGGATCATATAGTTTGCAATTGCAATGTCTATACCAAGAAAATTGTCTGTGTCGCATTTTAAGACTAGAGGAAAAGAGATTTAATCTCCAGCAAGAAGAACTTTTTTTTTTTACTCTAATAGCAATCACATTTTGGAACTCATTGCCTGAGGAGGTAGTTATTGTCAATAAAGTGGAGCTTAAGTTGTTTATTCTAATTATGCTATTTATTTTACTTTTTAAATAATGATTAAAAAGGGTGATTAGAAAGCTTATATAAACTAAGACCTAACCTGTTTAAGTCTTATAAATAATTACCACTCAAGTCAATGTCACTGTAAATTGGTATTGCTTCTGAATTACATAAATAAAGTTATTTTTAAAAAAAAGTTAGATATATTTGGCTAAAATCAAAATCCAAGGTTATGATTGCTTTACCTGTATTAAAGGGCCATTATAGTAAAAAAAAATATAAGCTCTAAATCATTTTAACAATAGCAAAACTGCAAGTCTATGGCCTAGATTTGGAGTTTGGCGTTAGCCATGAAAACCAGCGTTAGAGGCTCCTAACGCTGGTTTTAGGCTAACTCAGGTATTTGGAGTCACTCAAAATAGGGTCTAACGCTCACTTTTCAGCCGCGACTTTTCCATACCGCAGATCCCCTTACGTCAATTGCGTATCCTATCTTTTCAATGGGATCTTTCTAACTCCGGTATTTAGAGTCGTGTCTGAAGTGAGCGTTAGACATCTAACGACAAAACTCCAGCCGCAGGAAAAAAGCCAGTAGTTAAGAGCTTTCTGGGCTAACGCCGGTTCATAAAGCTCTTAACTACTGTACTCTAAAGTACACTAACACCCATAAACTACCTATGTACCCCTAAACCGAGGTCCCCCCACATCGCCGCCACTCTATTAAATTTTTTTAACCCCTAATCTGCCGACCGCCACCTACGTTATACTTATGTACCCCTAATCTGCTGCCCCTAACACCGCCGACCCCTATATTATATTTATTAACCCCTAATCTGCCCCCCACAACGTCGCCTCCACCTGCCTACACTTATTAACCCCTAATCTGCCGAGCGGACCGCACCGCTACTATTATAAAGTTATTAACCCCTAATCCGCCTCACTAACCCTATAATAAATAGTATTAAACCCTAATCTGCCCTCCCTAACATCGCCAACACCTAACTTCAATTATTAACCCCTAATCTGCCGACCGGAGCTCACCACTATTCTAATAAATGTATTAACCCCTAAAGCTAAGTCTAACCCTAACACTAACACCCCCCTAACTTAAATATAATTTTAATCTAACGAAATTAATTAACTCTTATTAAATAAATTATTCCTATTTAAAGCTAAATATTTACCTGTAAAATAAACCCTAATATAGCTACAATATAACGAATAATTACATTGTAGCTATTTTAGGATTAATATTTATTTTACAGGCAACTTTGTAATTATTTTAACCAGGTACAATAGCTATTTAATAGTTAAGAACTATTTAATAGCTAAAATAGTTAAAATAATTACAAATTTACCTGTAAAATAAATCCTAACCTAAGTTACAATTAAACCTACCACTACACTATCAATAAATTAATTAAATAAAATACCTATAATTATCTACAATTAAACCTACCACTACACTATCAATAAATTAATTAAATAAAATACCTACAATTATCTACAATTAAACCTAACACTACACTATCAATAAATAAATTAAATACAATACCTACAAATAACTACAATGAAATAAACTATCTAAAGTACAAAAAATAAAAAAGAACTAAGTTACAAAAAATAAAAAAATATTTACAAACATAAGAAAAATATTACAACAATTTTAAACTAATTACACCTACTCTAAGCCCCCTAATAAAATAACAAAGACCCCCAAAATAACAAAATGCCCTACCCTATTCTAAATTACTACATTTCAAAGCTCTTTTACCTTACCAGCCCTGAACAGGGCCCTTTGCGGGCATGTCCCAAGAAATTCAGCTCTTTTGCCTGTAAAAAAAACATACAATACCCCCCCCCCAACATTACAACCCACCACCCACATACCCCTAATCTAACCCAAACCCCCCTTAAATAAACCTAACACTAAGCCCCTGAAGATCTTCCTACCTTGTCTTCACCCTACCAGGTTCACCGATCCGTCCTGAAGAGCTCCTCCGATGTCCTGATCCAAGCCCAAGCAGGGGGCTGAAGAGGTCCATGATCCGGCTGAAGTCTTCATCCAAGCGGGAGCTGAAGAGGTCCATGATCCGGATGAAGTCTTCATCCAAGCGGGAGCTGAAGAGGTCCATGATCCGGATGAAGTCTTCATCCAAGCGGGAGCTGAAGAGGTCCATGATCCGGATGAAGTCTTCTATCAACGGCATCTTCAATCTTCTTTCTTCCGGATCAATCTTGCAGACCTCCGACGCGGAACATCCTCTTCTCCCGACGCCTACTAGCCGAATGACGGTTCCTTTAAGGGACGTAATCCAAGATGGCGTCCCTCGAATTCCGATTGGCTGATAGGATTCTATCAGCCAATTGGAATTAAGGTAGGAATATTCTGATTGGCTGATGGAATCAGCCAATCAGAATCAAGATCAATCCGATTGGCTGATCCAATCAGCCAATCAGATTGAGCTTGCATTCTATTGGCTGATCAGAACAGCCAATAGAATGCAAGCTCAATCTGATTGGCTGATTGAATCAGCCAATCGGATTGAACTTGATTCTGATTGGCTGATTCCATCAGCCAATCAGAATATTCCTACCTTAATTCCGATTGGCTGATAGAATCCTATCAGCCAATCGGAATTCGAGGGACGCCATCTTGGATGACGTTCCTTAAAGGAACCGTCATTCGGCTAGTAGGCGTCGGGAGAAGAGGATGTTCCGCGTCGGAGGTCTGCAAGATGGATCCGGAAGAAAGAAGATTGAAGATGCCGTTGATAGAAGACTTCATCCGGATCATGGACCTCTTCAGCTCCCGCTTGGATGAAGACTTCATCCGGATCATGGACCTCTTCAGCTCCCGCTTGGATGAAGACTTCAGCCGGATCATGGACCTCTTCAGCCCCCCGCTTGGGCTTGGATCAGGACATTGGAGGAGCTCTTCAGGATGGATCGGTGAACCTGTAGGGTGAAGACAAGGTAGGAAGATCTTCAGGGGCTTAGTGTTAGGTTTATTTAAGGGGGGTTTGGGTTAGATTAGGGGTATGTGGGTGGTGGGTTGTAATGTTGGGGGGGGGGTATTGTATGTTTTTTTTTACAGGCAAAAGAGCTGAATTTCTTGGGGCATGCCCCGCATAGGGCCCTGTTCAGGGCTGGTAAGGTAAAAGAGCTTTGAAATGTAGTAATTTAGAATAGGGTAGGGCATTTTGTTATTTTGGGGGTCTTTGTTATTTTATTAGGGGGCTTAGAGTAGGTGTAATTAGTTTAAAATTGTTGTAATATTTTTCTTATGTTTGTAAATATTTTTTATTTTTTGTAACTTAGTTCTTTTTTATTTTTTGTACTTTAGATAGTTTATTTCATTGTAGTTATTTGTAGGAATTGTATTTAATTTATTTATTGATAGTGTAGTGTTAGGTTTAATTGTAGGTAATTGTAGGTATTTTATTTAATTAATTTAATGATAGTATAGTGTTAGGTTTAATTGTAACTTAGGTTAGGATTTATTTTACAGGTAATTTTGTTATTATTTTAACTAGGTAACTATTAAATAGTTCTTAACTATTTAATAGCTATTGTACCTGATTAAAATAATTACAAAGTTGCCTGTAAAATAAATATTAATCCTAAAATAGCTACAATGTAATTATAATTTATATTGTAGCTATATTAGGGTTTATTTTACAGGTAAGTATTTAGCTTTAAATAGGAATAATTTATTTAATAAGAGTTAATTAATTTCGTTAGATTAAAATTATATTTAATTTAGGGGGGTGTTAGTGTTAGGGTTAGACTTAGCTTTAGGGGTTAATACATTTATTATAGTAGCGGTGAGCTCCGGTCGGCAGATTAGGGGTTAATGTTTGAAGTTAGGTGTCGGCGATGTTAGGGAGGGCAGATTAGGGGTTAATACTATTTATTATAGGGTTAGTGATGCGGATTAGGGGTTAATAACTTTATTATAGTAGCGCTCAGGTCCGCTCGGCAGATTAGGGGTTAATAAGTGTAGGCAGGTGGAGGCGACGTTGAGGGGGGCAGATTAGGGGTTAATAAATATAATATAGGGGTCGGCGGTGTTAGGGGCAGCAGATTAGGGGTACATAAGGATAATGTAAGTAGCGGCGGTTTACGGAGCGGCAGATTAGGGGTTAAAAATAATATGCAGGGGTCAGCGATAGCGGGGGCGGCAGAATAGGGGTTAATAAGTGTAAGGCTAGGGGTGTTTAGACTCGGGGTACATGTTAGGGTGTTAGGTGCAGACGTAGGAAGTGTTTCCCCATAGAAAACAATGGGGCTGTGTTAGGAGCTGAACGCGGCTTTTTTGCAGGTGTTAGGTTTTTTTTTCAGCTCAAACAGCCCCATTGTTTCCTATGGGGGAATCGTGCACGAGCACGTTTTTGAGGCTGGCCGCTTGCGTAAGCAACTCTGGTATCGAGAGTTGAAGCTGCGTTAAAAATGCTCTACGCTCCTTTTTTGGAGCCTAACGCAGCCTTTTTGTGGACTCTCAATACCAGAGTTATTTTTGTGGTGCGGCCAGAAAAAAGCCGGCGTTAGCTACGCGGGTCGTTACCGACAAAACTCTAAATCTAGGCCTATGTGTCTAACCCCCAGAAAGAGGTTAAACACATAATTAAATCTCTGTTCTGGAGCAGTAGAGAACTGCTGGTCCCATACTGCCACTGGTCCAATCAGCAGAGGCTCTTGCTCAATGAAGTCACACAAATAAAGCTGCTGATTGGATCAGCAATTTCTGGTGGAGACAAGCAGTTCTCTGTGGCTTCCTAGTGGTACTTTAACTATGTGTGTAACCCCTTTGCAGGGATTAAACACATTGGGGCCGATTTATTAAAGTGCAGACAGACATGACAGACATGTGAACTGCTTGTGCAATGCCGCCCCCTGCAGATTGGCGGCCAATCCGTCACTAGCAAGGGTGTCAATCAGCCCGATCGTATAAGATCGGGCGGATTGATATCCACAGCCTCAGAGCAGGCGGACCAGTTATGGAGCACCTGTCTGTTTCCGACGAGCCTGCTGTTTCCGGCGAGCCTCCATTCAGAGCTTGATAATTCGTCCCCATTGACTTGCGATGTTGCTAGTGTTTAAACAACATGCTGTAACCAGTTTAAGCATGTATTTTTTTGTTTCATTAGAATAGCTCTTTATATGACTGGGCATTATTAAATGTATTAATATTACTAATGTTAATAAAATGGATCAAAGAGGATCTGTAAAGGTTGAACCTGATAGACCTTTTTGTCATATTTCAATCTAATCTACTCTATTACTATGTTACTAACGTTGTGATAACATTTACTGTCCACACAACCAACAGAGCATATGGCCATAAGTTGCAGGCTCTGATATTTCCTCATTTGCACCTGTTCAGGATGGCAGTACTCACATATATCATTATGTCACTGGAACTCTGAGCAAGTGAAATCAAGGGACATATTTTAATTTTTTATTGTAAAACAAAATGTATAAAAAATAAAACATTTCAGAAACATTTTATTGTTTATTTATTTTCCAGAGAACTCCACAGACACACCCTTGAGCACAATTCAAGTTAACCTGCGTCGGTTAAATGTAGCCAAGTAGCCAAAAATCAGCAAGCGCAACCCAGGGCGCTGAACCAAAAATGGGCCTGCTTCTAAGTTTACAATACTGCTTCTTCAAATAAAGGTACCAAGAGAACGAAGAATAAATGATAATAGGAGTAAATTAGAAAGTTGCTTAAAATTGCATCCTCTATCTGAATCATGAAAGAAATAAATGGGTATCGTATTCCTTTAACTGTTTCGCAAAACTAAAAAGTTTCACAAAACACATCAAAAATGCATTATAAAGTGCAGTTACACTCATAATAACACACTAATAAAATTAATTAAAAAATATATTGCACAAAAAAGTTATAAGGGCTCAAAGATAAGAGGTCTCAGGTATTAGAAAAAAAGCATTTGTATATGTGTGTGTATATATATATATATATATATATATAATGTGTATGTGTACATATGTATTTATGTCTATATATGTATTTACAGACATATATAAGCACATAAATACATATGTACACACATACAGATATATATACAGTGCTTTTTTTGGAAAAGGTGCCAGTACTCATTGATTTTTTTTATTGGTATATTATGCTCAGTAACTTTAAAAAAAGCCAAGGGACAAGATTATTTACAATCGCCTAGATTTAGAGTTCTGCGGCCAAAGGGGTGCGTTAGCTACGCATGCTTTTTTTCCCCTGCACCTTTTAAACAACGCTGGTATTGAGAGTTCTCAGAAGGGCTGCGTTAGGCTCCAAAAAGGGAGCGTACAGGCATATTTACCGCCACTGCAACTCTCAATACCAGCGCTGCTTACGGACGCGGCCAGCTTAAAAAACGTGCTTGTGCACGATTCCCCCATAGGAAACAATAGGGCAGTTTGAGCTGAAAAAAAAGCTCCTAACGCAGCCCCATTGTTTCCTATGGGGAAACACTTCCTAAGTCTGCACCTAACACCCTAACATGTACCCCGAGTCTAAACACCCCTAACCTTACACTTATTAACCCCTAATCTGCAGCCCCCGCAATCGCTGACCCCTGCATATTTTTTTTAACCCCTAATCTGCCGCTCCGTACACCGCCGCAACCTACATTATCCCTATGTACCCCTAATCTGCTGCCCCTAACACCACCAACCCCTATATTATATTTATTAACCCCTAATCTGCCGTCCCCAATGTCGTCGATACCTACCTACACTTATTAATCCCTAATCTGCCGACCGGACCTCACCGCTACTATAATAAATGTATTAACCACTAATCCGCCTCACTCCCGACTCAAAAACCCTATAATAAATAGTATTAACCCCTAATCTGCCCTCCCTAACATCGCCGACACCTAACTTCAAGTATTAACCCCTAATCTGCCGACCGGACCTCGCCGCTACTCTAATAAATGTATTAACCCCTAAAGCTAAGTCTAACCCTAACACTAACAGCCCCCTAAATTAAATATAATTGTAATCTAACGAAATAAAATAATTCTTATTAAATAAATTATTCCTATTTAAATCTAAATACTTACCTGTAAAATAAACCCTAATATAGCTACAATATAACTAATAATTATATTGTAGCTATATTAGGGTTTATTTTACAGGTAAGTATTTAGATTTAAATAGGAATAATTTATTTAATAAGAATTATTTTATTTTGTTAGAATAAAATTATATTTAATTTAGGGGGTGTTAGGGTTAGGGTTAGACTTAGCTTTAGGGGTTAATACATTTATTATAGTAGCGGTGAGGTCCGGTCGGCAGATTAGGGGTTAATAATTGTAGGTAGGTATCGGCGACGTTGGGGGGGGGGCAGATTAGGGGGTAATAAATATTATTTAGGGTCGGCGATGTTAGGGGCAGCAGATTAGGGGTACATAGGGATAATGTAGGTTGCGGCGGTGTGCGGTCGGCAGATTAGGGGTTAAAAAAATTTAATAGAGTGGCGGCAATGTGGGGGGGCCTAGGTTTAGGGGTACATAGGTAGTTTATGGGTGTTAGTGTACTTTAGAGCACAGTAGTTAAGAGCTTTATGAACTTTATGGCTTTTTTCTGCGGCTGGAGTCTTGTTGTTAGATTTCTAATGCTCACTTCAGCCAAGACTCTAAATACCGGCGTTAGAAAGATCCCATTGAAAAGATAGGATACGCAAATGGCGTAAGGGGATCTGCGGTATGGAAAAGTCACGGCTGGAAAGTGAGCGTTAGACCCTTTCCTGACTGACTCTAAATACCAGCGGGCGGCCAAAACCAGCGTTAGGACCCCCTAACGCTGGTTTTGACGGCTAACTCAGAACTCTAAATCTAGGCAAATGTTTGATGTATTTTGCAGCCCCCTCTGGTGAAAACTAGAGTATTTACATGATTATTACAAAAAAAAATTACCTCTTATGAGTTGTCAGAAGTGGGGGTACTCAGTACCGGTGAGTACCACCACAATTTTTTTTTTATAATATATATACAGTATATACAGTATATATATATATATATATATATATATATATATATATATATATATATATATATGTGTATGTGTGTGTGTGCATATATATATATATATATATATATATATATATATATATATATATATATATAAACAACATTTAAAATTAGGGGGAGGTAAAATGTGAGTTTAAAATACTCCACTACGCACAATATATAGAGAAAATAACTTGTGTAGTTCATTAACAAATCTAGACAGGCCAGAAGGCTTGTTTTTCCCACAGAAAACCTCTGAATTACATTGTTTCCAATGCAGCAAAGGATTTTGAGAAAGATATGCAAATTAGTTTCACAATGACACACCTTTTTACTTCAAGTCTGCTTTTCAGCAGATTCCCTTAACGCCAAAGCATTGCTGTTCACACAGCTTATAAGCTTAGCTAGGGTTAGTGCAGTGATTCATAACTATCCTAGGACAGACTGTTTCGTAGTTATTGCTACTCATCAGCTTGGAGAAGGTTTGAATCACAGGCTGGTTGAAGTTAATTCCGAGCAAAATACACCAACATTTAAAATTAGGGGGAGGTAAAAGGTGAGTTTAAAATCCTCCACTACGCACAAAATATAGAGAAAATAACTCATTATGTAGTTCATTAACAAATCTAGACAGGCCAGAAGGCTTGTTTTTCCCACAGAAACCTGAATCAAACCTTTTCCCAGCTGATGAGTAGCAATAACTACGAAACAGTCTGTCCTGGGATGGTTATGAATCACTGCACTAACCCTAGCTAAGCTTATAAGCTTTGGCGTAAAGGGAATCTGCTGAAAAGCAGACTTGAAGTAAAAAGGTGTGTCAATGTGAACCTAATTTGCATATCTTACCCAGAATCCTTTTTGCTGCATTGGAAACAATGTAATGCAGAGGTTTTCTGTGGGAAAAACAAGCCTTCTGGCCTGTCTAGATTTGTTAATGAACTACACAATGAGTTATTTTCTCTCTCTCTCTCTCTCTCTCTCTCTCTCTCTCTCTCTCTCTCTCTCTCTCTCTCTCTCTCTCTCCCTCTCTATCTCTATCTATCTATATCTATATATATGTGTATATATATATATATATATATATATATACGTATATGTGTGTGTATATAAATATATGTGTGTGTACATATGTATTCATGTCTATATATGTATTTACAGACATATATAAGCACATAAATACATATGTACACACACACATATATATATATAGTATATAGTATATATATATATATATATATATATATATACTGTATATGTGTATAAGTGCATTGGAGCCCTTTGCAGTCAAGTAGATGAAAACATGTAAAGTATTTATGCAATATTCATATTTAATAAAGTCTTATAGGGTGTATTTGCAGTAAATATTTCACATTCTAATGTTCTGCACATAGCAGAATATGTTCTATTTATTTATAAATATATATTCTTATATATTTATGTATATATCTATACCTATATATAATTTTATATATATATATATATATATATATATATATATATAAATATGTATTGTGCCATAATACCATCATATATATAGAAATATGTATTTATAAATAAATAGAACATATTCTGCTATATGAAGAACATTGGAATGTGAAATATTCATGTTTACAAGTCGGGTTATCGCATTTGAGAATATACGATCATGTTTGAGAATATACGATTATGTTTTTTTTACACATTTTTTGCTTCATTAACTTCTATGGGTGAATAGCTTATCGCGCACGTGATATTCTAAGTTTGGCTTTTTACGCATGTCGGGTTACTGCACGAGCGATAACGTTTAACTTTCAACTTTTTATACGAGTGTAACCCAGCGCATGCAAAAATCTTACTTCTAGCACAGTTAACGCTCGAGCGGGAGTGTTAAATTACTCTCCACTTGTAATCTGGCCCTAAATCTCCTATAACATATTTAGTCAAAGTAAGAAAAAAGAACAATGCAGTGTATATTTTTTTCAATGTTCCTGCTTTTGACACATCCTCTGAGAGTTTTGCACTGACACAGGGTCCAAATTAATTTACATCTTCTGATTGGTGACAGCAAACAAGACCTGGCTAAATTGCAGTTTTACATGCTTTGTTACACATTTATGTTACATTTTTAAGTATACTGTTTTAATGCTGATATACACTAGTCATATAGAAATATTTCCAGGCTGTCTGAACTATGCGTAAGAAGGTGAAACTTTTTAATTATTAAAAAATGTATTAAAAAACCCCCACAAGAGTAAAAAACTTTTTTAAATTTAAATATTTAGAATATAGGGCAAATTGAAATTGAAGGTGTGAGGTTAAAGTGATGGTAAACATTTCCCTTTTTATAAACAGATTCATAATGTTAGCAGTATTATAGATGGGGTTTAATTCATTAGTTGTAATAAAGATGCGCTTTAACTTACTTTTTAGTAAAGCTCTGAAATTCCAATACTTCCCACTCCGGTCACCCACTTTAAAACTAATTTTTTTTTGGTGAGCTAACAATTTGAACTGTTCTCCACAGTGTGTGTGCCTTATGGCTAGATTGCTGATTGGAGAACATTAAAAATCATTAGCTCACCAAAAAAAAATAGTTTTGAAGTTGGCGGGCAGAAAGCTGGGTATTTGAATTTCAGAGCTATATTAAAAAGTAAGTTAAAGCGCATCTTCATTACACCTGAGGAAGTAAATATCACTAAAATTCCAGATATGTTTATACAAAAGGCAACATTTACCATCACTTTAAGGAGGTAGCCTATTCTATAAAGGCAAACAACACATAGTGCAATTAATCGTGGAGAGAGATTTTAATCTATTTCTGCTCTTAGATACTCTTGCCAATGTTTCAAAGCAATGAGATCAAACTGAAGTCATTCTTATATTTAAGTGAAATCCTTGTAACATGATTTATGTGATACAGGTTTCTGAAAATTAAAATAATGTTTTCTATAAGAATAATACAGACAATATTTCACAATATACATCATTAACATATTTAAAGATTCAGAGAGGTTATGCTCAAATAAGGCAAACAATTGAATTATTTTTCTCCTCCGTCTTAATTTTATGTGACACTATATGGTAACTGAATGTCATGGTAGATAGTCACTGTAGGAGAGAAACTGCTGTCCAAAGAACATGCTGTACTCCAATTGCAAGGGTCTAAATTGGTCTCTGGTAAAATGCACATGCACACACTAAAATTATATACAAATATATATTTACATATATTTAATTAACTTGCTATTATTAACTAAAGCAAGGATTGGCACATCATAGTGAGTCTTTAGTCTCAATATGGAGAGTCCTTCAAAATGTAGGAGCTTATGTAATTGGAATTAAAATCGATCAGAGCATAAAGATCAACCAATATTCATAATGGTTACATTTGGATTTTTTTTAATTGTGCATAGGTTAGATACAGAATATTCCCCTGTGCTTTTATAGTTATATGCTCTCACTATTAAAAGAGAATATATAACCTTTAAACTTTTGAAAAGTTATAGCAGATGTAGATCAATGGAGCTTTATTCTACTAATGTGTTTGTCAAGGGAAAATTGACTTGAGAATAGGTCAGGGATATTGAATCCACGTTGTATTGCAAGAGTCTGAAAAGTAACATATGTAAGATTTAGGAACACATTATACAGTCTCCGATAAGTGGTTGGCTTTAGCAGCCTCTCTTGTCAGAACTCAGATCATGCATGTTATGTCAATATTTCAGTTTTCCTTTCTGTACTCCAGACTGAAAAATATGTTGATCATAAACTGGTAATACCTATGAAAACAAGAAACGTCTTAGCTAAAGAGGTTGAAAAACATTAAAAGTTCATGTTTATTGATGCGTTTAAAAGCACAAAGGTAAACAGTCCTACCTATTTTCTTCCTCAACTGCACTTTATCAAGGCACAATAATAATTTAAAAGGAATCTTTCACCTAGATTTAGAGTTTTGCGGCCAAAGGGGTGCATTAGCGACGCATGCTTTTTTTCTGGCCGCACCTTTTAAATACCGCTGGTATTTAGAGTTCACAGAAGGGCTGCGTTAGGCTCCAAAAAAGGAGCGTATAGCATATTTACCGCAACTGCAACTCTCAATACCAGCGTTGTTTACGGACGCAGCCAGCTTCAAAAACGTGCTCGTGCACGATTCCCCCATAGGAAACAATGGGGCAGTTTGAGCTGAAAAAAAACCTAACACCTGCAAAAAAGCAGCGTTCAGCTCCTAACGCAGCCCCATTGTTTCCTATGGGGAAACACTTCTTAAGTCTGCACCTAACATCCTAACATGTACCCCGAGTCTAAACACCCCTAACCTTACACTTATTTACCCCTATTCTGCCGCCGCCGCTATCGCTGACCCCTGCATTTTATTATTAACCCCTAATCTGCCGCTCCGTACACCGCCGCAACCTACGTTATCCCTATGTACCCCTAATCTGCTGCCCCTAACACCGCCGACCCCTATATTATATTTATTAACCCCTAATCTGCCGCCCCCAATGTCGCCTCCACCTACCTACACTTATTAACCCCTAATCTGCCGACCGCACCTCACCGCTACTATAATAAAGTTATTAACCCCTAATCCGCCTCACTCCCGCCTCAATAACCCTATAAGAAATAGTATTAACCCCTAATCTGCCCTCCCTAACATTGCCGACACCTAACTTCAATTATTAACCCCTAATCTGCCGACCGGATCTCGCCGCTACTCTAATAAATGGATTAACTTCTAAAGCTAAGTCTAACCCTAACACTAACACCCCCCTAAATTAAATATAATTTAAATAAAACAAAATAAATTTACTATAATTAAATAAATTATTCCTATTTAAAACTAAATACTTACCTATAAAATAAACCCTAAAATAGCTACAATATAACGAATAATTATATTGTAGCTATTTTAGGATTAATATTTATTTTACAGGCAACTTTGTATTTATTTTAACCAGGTACAATAGCTATTAAATAGTTAAGAACTATTTAATAGCTAAAATAGTTAAAATAATTACAAAATTACCTGTAAAATAAATCCTAACCTAAGTTACAATTAAACCTAACACTACACTATCAATAAATTAATTAAATACAATACCTACAAATAACTACAATTAAATAAACTAACTAAAGTACAAAAAATAAAAAAGAACTAAGTTACAAAAAATAAAAAAATATTTACAAACATTAAATAAATATTACAACAATTTTAAACTAATTACACCTACTCTAAGCCCCCTAATAAAATAACAAAGACCCCCAAAATAATAAAATGCCCTACCCTATTCTAAATTAAAAAAGTTCAAAGCTCTTTTACCTTACCAGCCCTGAAAAGGGCCATTTGCGGGGCATGCCCCAAATAATTCAGCTCTTTTGCCTGTAAAAAAAAACCATACAATACCCCCCCCAACATTACAACCCACCACCCACATACCCCTAATCTAACCCAAACCCCCCTTAAATAAACCTAACACTAAGCCCCTGAAGATCATCCTACCTTATCTTCACAATGCCAGGTTCACCGATCCGTCCTCCGAAGTCTTGATCCAAGCCTCCAAAGTCTTCATCCAAGCCCAAGCGGGGGCTGGCGATCCATAATCCGGCTGAAGTCTTCTATCAAGCTGCGGCTGAAGAGGTCCAGAAGAGGCTCCAAAGTCTTCATCCTATCCAGGAAGAAGAGGAGATCCGGACCGGCAACCATCTTGATCCAAGCGGCCTCTTCTATCTTCATCCGATGACGAACGGCTCCATCTTGAAGACCTCCAGCGCGGATCCATCCTCTTCTTTCGACGTCCAACTGAAGAATGAAGGTTCCTTTAAGGGACGTCATCCAAGATGGCGTCCCTCGAATTCCGATTGGCTTATAGGATTCTATCAGCCAATCGGAATTAAGGTAGGAAAATTCTGATTGGCTGATAGAATCAGCCAATCAGATTCAAGTTCAATCCGATTGGCTGATTGGATCAGCCAATCAGATTGAGCTCGCATTCTATTGGCTGTTCCGATCAGCCAATAGAATGCGAGCTCAATCTGATTGGCTGATCCAATCAGCCAATCGGATTGAACTTGAATCTGATTGGCTGATTCCATCAGCCAATCAGAATTTTCCTACCTTAATTCCGATTGGCTGATAGAATCCTATCAGCCAATCGGAATTCGAGGGACGCCATCTTGGATGACGTCCCTTAAAGGAACCTTCATTCTTCAGTTGGACGTCGAAAGAAGAGGATGGATCCGCGCTGGAGGTCTTCAAGATGGAGCCGTTCGTCATCGGATGAAGATAGAAGATGCCTCTTGGATCAAGATGGTTGCCGGTCCGGATCTCCTCTTCTTCCCGGATAGGATGAAGACTTTGGAGCCTCTTCTGGACCTCTTCAGCCGCCGCTTGATAGAAGACTTCAGCCGGATTATGGATCGCCAGCCCCCGCTTGGGCTTGGAGGAGGGATCGGTGAACCTGGCATGGTGAAGATAAGGTAGGATGATCTTCAGGGGCTTAGTGTTAGGTTTATTTAAGGGGGGTTTGGGTTAGATTAGGGGTATGTGGGTGGTGGGTTGTAATGTTGGGGGGGTATTGTATGTTTTTTTTTACAGGCAAAAGAGCTGAATTATTTGGGGCATGCCCCGCAAATGGCCCTTTTCAGGGCTGGTAAGGTAAAAGAGCTTTGAACTTTTTTAATTTAGAATAGGGTAGGGCATTTTTTTATTTTGGGGGTCTTTGTTATTTTATTAGGGGGCTTAGAGTAGGTGTAATTAGTTTAAAATTGTAATATTTATCTAATGTTTGTAAATATTTTTTTATTTTTTGTAACTTAGTTCTTTTTTATTTTTTGTACTTTAGTTAGTTTATTTAATTGTAGTTATTTGTAGGTATTGTATTTAATTAATTTATTGATAGTGTAGTATTAGGTTTAATGTAATTTAGGTTAGGATTTATTTTACAGGTAATTTTGTAATTATTTTAACTATTTTAGCTATTAAATAGTTCTTAACTATTTAATAGCTATTGTACCTGGTTAAAATAATTACAAAGTTGCCTGTAAAATAAATATTAATCCTAAAATAGCTAAAATATAATTATTCGTTATATTGTAGCTATATTAGGGTTTATTTTACAGGTAAGTATTTAGCTTTAAATAGGAATAATTTATTTAATAAGAGTTAATTTATTTTGTTAGATTTAAATTATATTTAACTTAGGGTGGTGTTAGTGTTAGGGTTAGACTTAGCTTTAGGGGTTAATCCATTTATTAGAGTAGTGGCGAGATCCGGTCGGCAGATTAGGGGTTAATAATTGAAGTTAGGTGTCGGCGATGTTAGGGAGGGCAGATTAGGGGTTAATACTATTTCTTATAGGGTTATTGAGGCGGGAGTGAGGCGGATTAGGGGTTAATAACTTTATTATAGTAGCGGTGAGGTGCGGTCGGCAGATTAGGGGTTAATTATTGTAGGTAGCTGGCAGCGACGTTGTGGGGGGCAGATTAGGGGTTAATAAATATAATATAGGGGTCGGCGGTGTTAGGGGCAGCAGATTAGGGGTTCATAGGGATAATGTAGGTGGCGGCGGTGTGCGGATGGCAGATTAGGGGTTAAAAAAATGTAATACAGTGGCGGCGATGTGGGGGGACCTCGGTTTAGGGGTACATAGGTAGTTTATGGGTGTTAGTGTACTTTAAAGCACAGTAGTTAAGAGCTTTGTGAACCGGCGTTAGCCCAAAAAGCTCTTAACTACTGACTTTTTTCTGCGGCTGGAGTCTTGTCGGTAGAGGGTCAAGCCAAGACTCTAAATACCGACGTTAGAAAGATCCCATTGAAAAGATAGGATACGCAAATGGCGTAGGGGGATCTGCGGTATGGAAAAGTCGCGGCTGCAAAGTGAGCGTTAGACCCTTTCCTGACTGACTCCAAATACCAGCGGGCAGTAAAAACCAGCGTTAGGAGCCTCTAACGCTGGTTTTGACGGCTAACGCAGAACTCTAAATCTAGGCCTTTGTGAGTTGTAGCTATAAAGACATTTATTAACTAATATGCATGGAGAATATAAGTAAACAGTTAAAGGGACACTGAACCCAATTTTTTTCTTTCATGATTCAGATAGAGCATGCAATTTTAAGCAACTTTATAATTTACTCCTATTATCAATTTTTCTTCATTCTCTTGCTATCTTTATTTGAAAGCAAGAATGTAAGTTTTAAAGCCGGCCAATTTTGGATTCACAACCTGGGTTGTCCTTGTTGATTGGACAGCACAAATAAACAAGTGCTACCAAGTGTTCCGAACCAACAAATTGTCTGGCTGTTTAGCCTAGCCTTCTTTTTCAAATAAAGATAGCAAGAGAACAAAGAAAAATTGATAATAGGAGTACATTAGAAAGTTGCTTAAAATTGCATGCTCTATCTGAATCACAAAAGAAAAAATTTGGGTTTAGTGTCCATTTAAATAAAAATAATACTTTGCATAGAAAATATTTTTAATTTATGCTTTTTTGGACTATAATGGACTTAACACATCTCATATACATTAAAAATAATTAATATCATAGTCACAACTTCCCCTTAACACTATTGAAATTCCAGTTAATGACTGCAAAAGACAGTAACCAACTTTGCAAATACTTTTATTATTGATCCCCTTAATTAAGTTAAAGTCTTATTTTGTACAAACAATTGGTCAGAAACAAATAAAGACAACTATAGACAACCACAGTACAAGAAATGTTTAGATTAAGCTAAACTGATAATTAAGCACAGGCCAAAGTGGATGCAGGTTTAAATAGACAAGAAGTAGAAAAGTGCTGTGGGCATTATTACGCCACAATATTAGTTCACAACTAGTGACCATAAAGCAATCATTAATAGTGCACACAGGAACACCTGCCAACAGGGTCTCTAGACCTTCACCTTATTTGCTCAACCACCATAAAGGTAAGAGTCCAAACAATATATATTTCTGTAGTCACTGAAAACTGTGTTTGAGGTGCTAAAGGTCCCATGCAGGAAATTTTATTTTCCTTATATACGGGCTTGGGCTGTTTTTCTAGATTCCTTTCCAAGGTTGCTTAAAAAATCCTTTTATCCTTGGGGGTATAGAAGAAACATCAGGATCAGCTACAAATCTGCTTTACTGATTGCTACCAATTCTTGGAAATAATCCATTATTTGGTTTAGCTATATTATGTGAGGTCATTCTGGTTCCATTGAAATAACTGGATTCTCTACGTTTGCATTAATTTCTATTTTGTGAGAGTGGCAGTTAATTTCTCCATTTCTCACATTCCTTTAATCTTCTAAAACTGCTCTCTTCTTCATCTCTCCTGAATAAATTCCCCATTTTAGCAAACAATTCAATTTCAAACTAATTAAGTTTCTGATCAACATTTTTACCTAATCCTTTTTATAACATGCGTAATTGACAGCTCTCCAGCTGCTTGTTTAAACTGTCTATAATCGGTAAAAACAAGCATCTGGATATTTGTTCATCATACATGTTTTATAAAGTGTTAAATCAAAATATTGACCAGAAAGTTAACGGATTGGAATTTCTTTGCTAAAAATTATACACTCCGGGGGGCGGAGCCAAGCTGTGCTGGGACATGGCCGCTTTTCACTGAAGCTCCAGAGCTGTTGCCGCTCATAGATAAGGAGCTGCCTTCATGGGGACCCTAATTCACCCACAAGTGACCCTCTAACTACTCTGTTGAGGCAGGGAGCATCCCGGATCCCTCATCTTGTCCTGTTCCTCCCTCCTTTCATACCCGCATAGAGAAGAGAGGTGGCGGCGGTGTGCGGATGGCAGATTAGGGGTTAAAAAAATGTAATACAGTGGCGGCGATGTGGGGGGACCTCGGTTTAGGGGTACATAGGTAGTTTATGGGTGTTAGTGTACTTTAAAGCACAGTAGTTAAGAGCTTTATGAACCGGCGTTAGCCCAAAAAGCTCTTAACTACTGACTTTTTTCTGCGGCTGGAGTCTTGTCGGTAGAGGGTCTAACGCTCACTCCAGCCAAGACTCTAAATACTGGCGTTAGAAAGATCCCATTGAAAAGATAGGATACGCAAATGGCGTAGGGGGATCTGCGGTATGGAAAAGTCGCGGCTGCAAAGTGAGCGTTAGACCCTTTCCTGACTGACTCCAAATACCAGCGGGCAGTAAAAACCAGCGTTAGGAGCCTCTAACGCTGGTTTTGACGGCTAATGCAGAACTCTAAATCTAGGCCTTTGTGAGTTGTAGCTATAAAGACATTTATTAACTAATATGCATGGAGAATATAAGTAAACAGTTAAAGGGACACTGAACCCAATTTTTTTCTTTCATGATTCAGATAGAGCATGCATTTTTAAGCAACTTTATAATTTACTCCTATTATCAATTTTTCTTCATTCTCTTGCTATCTTTATTTGAAAGCAAGAATGTAAGTTTTAAAGCCGGCCAATTTTGGATTCACAACCTGGGTTGTCCTTTTTGATTGGACAGCACAAATAAACAAGTGCTACCAAGTGTTCCGAACCAACAAATTGTCTGGCTGTTTAGCCTAGCCTTCTTTTTCAAATAAAGATAGCAAGAGAACAAAGAAAAATTGATAATAGGAGTACATTAGAAAGTTACTTAAAATTGCATGCTCTATCTGAATCACAAAAGAAAAAATTTGGGTTTAGTGTCCATTTAAATAAAAATAATACTTTGCATAGAAAATATTTTTAATTTATGCTTTTTTGGACTATAATGGACTTAACACATCTCATATACATTAAAAATAATTAATATCATAGTCACAACTTCCCCTTAACACTATTGAAATTCCAGTTAATGACTGCAAAAGACAGTAACCAACTTTGCAAATACTTTTATTATTGATCCCCTTAATTAGGTTAAAGTCTTATTTTGTACAAACAATTGGTCAGAAACAAATAAAGACAACTATAGACAACCATAGTACAAGAAATGTTTAGATTAAGCTAAACTGATAATTAAGCACAGGCCAAAGTGAATGCAGGTTTAAATAGACAAGAAGTAGAAAAGTGCTGTGGGCATTATTACGCCACAATATTAGTTCACAACTAGTGACCATAAAGCAATCATTAATAGTGCACACAGGAACACCTGCCAACAGGGTCTCTAGACCTTCACCTTATTTGCTCAACCACCATAAAGGTAAGAGTCCAAACAATATATATTTCTGTAGTCACTGAAAACTGTGTTTGAGGTGCTAAAGGTCCCATGCAGGAAATTTTATTTTCCTTATATACGGGCTTGGGCTGTTTTTCTAGATTCCTTTCCAAGGTTGCTTAAAAAATCCTTTTATCCTTGGGGGTATAGAAGAAACATCAGGATCAGCTACAAATCTGCTTTACTGATTGCTACCAATTCTTGGAAATAATCCATTATTTGGTTTAGCTATATTATGTGAGGTCATTCTGGTTCCATTGAAATAACTGGATTCTCTACGTTTGCATTAATTTCTATTTTGTGAGAGTGGCAGTTAATTTCTCCATTTCTCACATTCCTTTAATCTTCTAAAACTGCTCTCTTCTTCATCTCTCCTGAATAAATTCCCCATTTTAGCAAACAATTCAATTTCAAACTAATTAAGTTTCTGATCAACATTTTTACCTAATCCTTTTTATAACATGCGTAATTGACAGCTCTCCAGCTGCTTGTTTAAACTGTCTATAATCGGTAAAAACAAGCATCTGGATATTTGTTCATCATACATGTTTTATAAAGTGTTAAATCAAAATATTGACCAGAAAGTTAACGGATTGGAATTTCTTTGCTAAAAATTATACACTCCGGGGGGCGGAGCCAAGCTGTGCTGGGACATGGCCGCTTTTCACTGAAGCTCCAGAGCTGTTGCCGCTCATAGATAAGGAGCTGCCTTCATGGGGACCCTAATTCACCCACAAGTGACCCTCTAACTACTCTGTTGAGGCAGGGAGCATCCCGGATCCCTCATCTTGTCCTGTTCCTCCCTCCTTCCATACCCGCATAGAGAAGAGACCTCATCTGCCATAGAAGCCCGGTCGCCATCTTGGACCGGGCCTCACCTTGCATCTAGCACCCGGAGCACCCGGGACTCCACACAGCCGAAGACCAATACCAGCGCACACGCTTTGGTCTCCGATCCCTGTTACCGCGAGACAGACAGAGAGAGCTAAGGAGGCCCACTTCCCGGCACTTACAAACGTACGCCGATGACTAGGCCCAGCCGCATCCACGCACCATACACGCGGTCTGGAGGATCCGGAGAGAAGATCACCACGTCTGGAGACCCTGCTTAGGTGAGATTACTCCCGGAGTATTCCACAGGCCACAGATTAAGAGACTTTACACATAAAGGCCTTACATTATTAGGAACTATGTAGGAGCTATTTTAAAGCTTTGATAGGTAATATTAAGGGGTCATTCTCATAACAGCCTGATTGCTTATGCCCTGCCTATGAGCTTACAGCCCCATTGGAGGATGAACCCATAAGACCCAGGATACTCCTATGCCGTATGCTTACTGCAGCCACTTTCTCTACCTAGCACAGAGGATTGAGCCTTTCCGCTCAGGCAGCCTTTTCACCTGAGATCCAGAAGCTCCCGATATAAACAGTGACTAAGAGCTACATTGCTCCATACAGTGACTTCTTACACTCCAAAGCACAGGGGTTAATAAAAGCTGGAAAAGGTCTGTTTTATTCCCCTTCCATAGAAGTGGTGGGAGACCCTAGTGACTTTGAGGTAATCACACTTCACGGCTCAAGATGTCTCAGCGCAAAGGTCCTAAAATAGATAAAAATAATAAACCAATTACATCTACACCGTCAGTGTCTGCCTTTTTCCAGTCATCTGATATTAGTCACACAGAACTCTCTCTGTTGCAAGATCAACCTCCCTCAGAGATGCAGTCAGAACAAATACCCTTGCAATATAAATCCCTACTGACCTTACCATAGCAAATAGCAGATCTTCCCTCCAAATATGACTTTGAATCGTTGAAATCCTTTATAAAAGGCGAAATGAGGGATTTAAAGAAGGACTTAAATGATATGAGCTCCAGGCTTGACTACATTGAAGAGGGCCAAGAGACGCTCAATTCCATGGTCAGTTCTAACACCCAACAACTCTCAATACAAGATTCCATGGTACAGGCCCTGCAGGAAAAACTTGAGGATCTGGACAACCGTGGGAGACGGAATAACCTCAGGATCAGAGGCATACCCGAAGAAGTCTCCTCAGAACAGCTAAAATCCTATGCCACAGATCTATTTCACTTCTTAAATCCCAGATCACCCCCATTACAAACTGATGAAATTGAACGGATTCATAGGGCGCTAAGACCACCACCCAAGCCCCCTGCTCCACCCAGAGACATTATTATGAGATTTCTCAGATTTACCACCAAAGAGGAAATCTGGCAAACGGCGAGATCCAGGCGTTCCATATCCTTCAAAGGTCACACTTTACAAATTTTCCAAGATCTCTGCCCACAAACTATCCAAAGAAGGAAGGAGGTCAGATTTCTTACAAAGGCTTTACAGGATCACAATATCAAATATCGATGGGGATATCCATTCAGTCTGATAATCACCCATAATGGCTCACAAATCATATACAAATCTTTCCAGGACCTAGACAACGTGTCCAAGAAATTGAATATCACCATCGAGCCTCCAGATGAGGAAGTCCTTGTGACCACATCAAAGCAGTCAGATAGAGAGGGGGACAACCCCAAGGAGCAGTGTTCTCAATGGAATAAAGTTCACTCCAAGAGAAGGAAAACTAACACTACATCTGCAGGTTCCTCGGGATTACAGAACCCCTCACAGTCATAATTTTCAGCAATAAACGCCAGATTCCTACTCCCAATCAATGGACACAATTGATTGTGCTAGGGCACCCTTCCTGGCCCCCATTTAAATGTTTCTGGACTACCTCTGGCCCTGGGTAATAGGGTAAGATTTCAATTTCTGTTTCAAAAACTGTGGACTTGGTTGTACTTAGTTCCTTTTTTCCCACAGGTACCTGGACTTTCCTCATGACCACTGGGCGATACATAACACGATATACCTCTTATAGAATGTATCTTGATCAATTATTGTTTATGCTATGTCACAATGATGCCATGATTATAACCAGCCCAGCCTTAATTCTCTAATCCTAAAACTTTTCATTTCTGTCTGCAATTCTCCCTCTCCCACCCCTCCCTCCCTCCTCCCCTCCTCCCCCCCCTGCTCCCTCCCTCCTGATGCAGGTCCCCACCTGACACTCCAACTTTAGATATGTAAAGTATATCAGAGCCTTATGCAACACCAGTCACTCCCCGATTACGGTGTACAGTTCTAAACATACACTTTATGTTGGTTTAGTTAAGAGTTTTTGTTTATATCATTTTCTTATGTTTATTCATGCCATCTTTGTTACATTTCATGCTTTTTACGAAATACCTTTCAAGTCTACCTTGGAATGCCTGTTAAAACTGTGCATTTCGTATGTAATCTTTCATATCCACAAACTTATTAATATAGATGGATAGGTCTGAATGCAAAATTCTTTCCCACAATGTTAAGGGGCTCAATATACCACAAAAGAGAAGTATAGCTTTTAGGGATTATAAGAGACTTAAATGTGACATTGTAATGCTGCAAGAGATCCACTTCAAAAGGGGACGGGAACCTCGTGCCTCTTTCAAGAAATTTGGTACAGCATATTTCTCATCTGATAGCTCAAAACGTAATGGTGTCTGTATAATGATTAATAAGAATTTTCCTCTTCAGGTCACATCAATAGATAAGGACAAAATGGGTAGATACTTAATTGTTTCAGGGCTTATGAACAGGAAACTCATAACCTTAGTTAACATTTATGCCCCTAGCTCGGATGCCACTAGTTTCTTTCACCAGCTAAGCAACAAACTCTTAGAGTTACCTAGAGGTAGCATGGTTGTAGGAGGAGACTTCAACGCTGCCCTATATCCCACACTAAACTGCTCTTCTGGCAAGTCAGCTATCCCCGCCAAAACCTTAAAATTAATTAAGTCCAAGCTAACCTCTCTGGCCATACATGATATCTGGCGACTCCACCACCCACACGACAAAGATTTCACTTTTTACTCCCATCCACATCAAAGTTATTCTAGAATAGACTACATACTGACAGATTTTACCAGCTTAATTCACGCCCATCACTCTGAAATATATCCCATAACGTGGTCCGACCACGCTATGGTCAGCTGTACATTTAACCTCCCCACAGATGCTAACAAATCACGATCATGGAGACTAGATGAGTCCCTTCTAAAGGACCCTCTGGTTCAGATTAACTTAACTAAGTCTATTGAAGACTACTTCAGAATCAACAACACCCCGGATATTTGCCAACAACATATTTGGAACGCTCATAAGTGTGTCCTCAGGGGTGAACTGATTGCCTTAAAGGCAGCCAGGACAAAACAACAACAATACTATCTGACCTCCTTACTCACAGACTTAAACAAACTCCAAGAAATACATAAATTGTTCCCAAAAGACCGTTCCCTCCAGGACAGTTTAGAACACAAACGGCAACAGCTCAATTGCTGCCTAGGAAGGGAAGCTAAGCGTAATGCCTTGTTCCTGAAAAAAACATATTATGAAGGGGCTAACAAACAGGGCAGGCTTCTGGCCAGGCAGCTCAGAAAGAAAGCTCTCAGTAGATACATTTTACATATCAAAGACGAAAAGGGACAAGACTGGCACACATCTAGCGACATAGCAGACAGCTTCAAACATTATTACAGTTCACTTTACAACCTGTCCTCAATCTCACCTCCCCTAACGAGTGCTGCTATTCAGGGTTACCTATCACAACTAAACTTACCCCAAATTAGTGAAGAACAGAGAACCAACCTAGACGCCCCCATTTCTACAGAAGAGATTAAACTAGCCATAAAATCACTGAAATCAGGTAAATCCCCAGGCCCAGACAGATTTAGTAATACCTATTACACAACCTTCAGGGATGTATTAACACCACACCTCCTGGCTTACTTCCAAAGCATAGACCAGGATAAATCCTTCCCCCCATCTGCCCTACAGGCCAATATTGCACTGATCCCAAAGCCAAACAAACCTGCCGTATCCATTTCTAACTATAGACCGATTTCCCTTCTGAATACGGATATCAAACTTTTTGCCAAAATCATTGCTAACAGACTCAATTTAATCCTGCCCCATATCATCCACCGAGACCAGGTTGGCTTTATACCATACCGAGAAGCAAGAGACAACACAGTGCGCAATATGCACCTACTGTGGCATGCTAAGACGAATCTTACTCCCACACTTTGGATTTCCACAGACGCAGAGAAGGCCTTCGACAGAGTCGGATGGCCTTTTCTAGCAGCAACGTTGAGGGCTTTCGGTCTTCGGGAGAAGACATTACATAGAATCCTTGCATTATACAACAAACCGAGTGCCAGGATTGCCCTTAACGGAATTATATCATCCCCACTCCAGATCACAAATGGCACTAGGCAGGGCTGCCCCCTATCCCCCCTACTTTTCACATGCCTTATTGAAACTTTGGCGACCAAAATTAGATCCAACAAAAACATCCAAGGCCTGGTTGTGGGGGGTGAAGAATACAAGTTGTCACTCTTCGCAGATGACGTCCTGTTCTCCTTAACGGCCCCAGTCGATTCAATCCCACACCTACTTGCGGAGCTATAGACATTCCAAGACCTCTCCAATTACAAAATTAACCACAACAAATCTGAGATGCTAGGAGTGGCCATCAGCCCTCTAATGGTAAACATGATCTCTAAAATATGCCCATTCAAATGGAACAAAGATACCCTAAAATATTTGGGGATTCACTTAGCAGACAATTTCGAATCAATGTTCAGGCTGAACTATTCAGCTACAAAAACTGCCTTAGTACGGGACCTCTCGTCCTGGACTAGGAACCGTTTATCCTGGCTAGGGAGGATAAACACAATTAAAATGAATATCTTCCCGAGACTGCTATATATTATGCAGACCCTTCCTATTCAACTCCCTAGCACATACATACCACAGATGCAACAGTTGTTTAGCTCGTTCATCAGGAACAGACGTCCCCCTAGAATAAATAAACTCGTAATGTCTCGTTCCACAACTCAAGGAGGTCTAGGAGTCCCTGACATTGACTCATACCGGAGGTCTATATTTCTCCAGAGGGTTCTTGATTGGAGGATTCACAGGGGTCACAAAAGATGGGTCTCATTGGAAGAAAATCTCAATCCGGACCTTAATCTCTCCTCCTTATGTTGGAACCCAGGCTTCCAAACATCACACAAACTAATCAAAAACCCGATCACTCAAGAAAAACTGAAAATATGGGATTCCACTAATAGGTCAAATCCATATATATCCTCTTGTCCAGGCCCTTTAACATCACTCCTTCATAATAGTGAGTTCACTCTGTTATCCCTAGCGGGAGATACAGGAACACTCCACAAAAACCTCTATATTCCACTTTGGTCCATAACCAATAACGAACAGATAAATACACAGGAGCTATTGCTGGACTTGGGTCACAGCTGGGCCAGTAACTGGTTCTCATACAGAAAGGTGCACCATTATATCACAACACACCCACAGCGTTTGAACATGTTACGACCGCTTACCAACATTGAGAAACTATACACATCCACCCCACCGGTCAGGCACTGTCTCTCCCATATCTACAACATAATTACCCAACTGCCTCCAGGTAACCTCTCTCGCTCCATAGAAATGTGGGAGAGGGAACTGGGAGTTGTTATCACACCACAGACAGCAACTAATATCTTTCACAATACCAAATCTGTCTCCATGTCAGCTTCCATTAAAGAAATTAATTATAAGATTCTCCATGGCTGGTACCTGACTCCCAGGAGAATCCATAAACTCTTTCCTCTGCTGGAGGTGTGGACACGTCGGTAGTGGAATGAGTCATATGTGGTGGTGGTGCTCCCAGATTCATTGGTTGTGGCGTTCAATAATCTCAGAGATAGAGCACATTTTTCAATTCAGCCTCCCGCTGGACCCCCTAGTCTGGTTGTTAAATAAATCTATCAAACTGCCCCAGCTCCACTTTAAACCCCTGTTAAAAATTATGAGAAATAGCTTAAAGGTCTTAATCGCATTAAATTGGAGATCCCCCGATGTCCCCTCAGTGGCCATGTGGCGCAGTAAGGTCACAGACTTGATAGAATTGGAGGAATACGGTTCCTTCTTAACAGGTAGGAGGGATCAATTCATAGAACTTCAAATAACTTGGGAAAATTATATTAAATCTAACATGCCCCAAAACAGACCGCTTGATAATGTTTAGAGTTTTCTTAACATGATGCATAGTTAGACATTGTCCATGTTTGAGCGCAACCCATGAAAGGTGTTTTCAGGTAGACACGATTATACTACAAGATAAGCACTGAGATGGTATTATTAATGTTATTATAGGCTTATTAGGTTTTCTTTGATTATGTAAAAGGTTAAAACAAGATTCCACGATGCACTATTCGCACATTGTATCTTTTCCTGTAAGATTGACTATGTGATTATTATCATTGTAATTTTCATGTTCTGTTGATCTATTTGTATCATGGTCTCTTAATAAAAAGTTTTTGGAAAAAAAAATTATACACTCCATTTTTAGATTCAACAAATGTTGGAGGTTTTGCATAGCTATACCAGTCTTGTCTAAGCAATCGACCATTGTACCTACAAGCCTCAATAATAAATATGCCTAGATATTGATTTAGTAAGAAAATGCATAGCAGTTTTTTATCTCATTGGTTAAATCAATGGATTCATGCATCCACCCTGGGCATGGGGTAGGCATCGTTCCTGGTTCTGTCATTGAGCCTTCGATAGTCTACACAGAACCGGGTGGTTCCATCTCGGTTGGGGCGCAAGACCACGGGGGATGCCCAGGGACTGTTGGACAGCTCAATAACACCTATGTCCAGCATTTCCCTGAGCTTGTTGTGCATACTTTCCCTAACTGATTTGGGAACCTGGTACGCCGACTGCTGGAGGTCGGCCTGCTCTGGGGTCCCCACTCGGTGCACCACTACTGTGGTGTACCCAGGGTCAGTGGAGAATATGTCTTGTCAGTCCTCTAAGACCTGCCTGACCTGCTCTTTCTGCTCAGTCACTAGCCTCTCGTCCAGCTTTATGTCTCTTACCCCTGTGGGCGTCCTACTCCGCCCGGGTAGTTCCGGCATGGGGAGGCTTTTGGAGTCTTCCATGAAAGAAGCGCATATGGTGGCTACCTCCTCCTGCCTCTCCTGATATGCCTTTAGCATGTTCACATTAAAGGTCCGGCAGACTATATATCTTTGAGTCCTTATAACTTTTTTATTATAATTTTTTTATATATTTTGAATCAGTGTTTATTTGAGTGTAACTGTATTTTTATATGTATTTATGTTGTGTTTTATGCAACTTTTTTCTTTCCCTATCCTTTACGCAAGCTCTGAAGTCGCGATAACCTGACAAGTTAATTTGTGATTGCGCTCTCGCATTCTCATTTACTTTCAACGTATAATTTGCCACAAAAAACTGAAAGTCAATATTGCTTATGCTCTACATTTACTGTTCCACTCGTAATCTAGCCCTTGATGCGTTCAGCTAGCTCCCAGCAGTGCATTGCTATATCTTCAGCAAAGGCTACCAAAAGAATTAAACAGATTTGATAATAGAAGTAAATTGGAATGTTGTTTTTATCTGGGTCATGAAACTAACATTTTGGGTTTTGAATTCTCCTGCTTCAAAAATGACAGAGTAATACAGAATCTATGAGTCATGAGTACTTCCAGGGATTGCTGCTTACACATTGTTATGTATGGATTGATCACAAACCATTTTTAGATTGAAACAATGAAAACGTTCCAAGTGCAACCAACAAAATTGTAAACATCCAGAAAAAAACAGATGATATACAAACAGAAGCAACACATTATTATTAAATTAGGTGAATATATGTAATTGCCTGATAGTAGAGCGTATGACCATCTACCCTTTGGGTTATACTACTGGGCACATGTGGAGAAATAATGCTTGAAGGGTTCCTGAGAAACTTCTGCCGGAGCTGGAAGCCTAACCTTGACTGTAGGACTTGAGGCAGATTTCCAGTTCCAATAGAAAGTATGCATAGCAAGTAGCAGAAGTGACTGGAGTCTATTGCAGTCATTTTATCCCCTACACGGTGAAAGCAGTAAAAAATACTATATTACAGAGTGATGCTAGCTGCTATAACAGTCAGTGGTTGTTAAAAGGGGATGCATACATAATTATTTTTTCTTTATTTTTTATGCTCAACAAAAATATTGTTTTATGGACATTTTTGTGGTCAGTGTACCAAGTTTATTAAAGTTGAAAAGTCGTTATTGAAACTAGTACAGTAGAAACTAATAATGTGCCAAATTACGAGTGGATTGCTATTTAGCGTTTTGCTAGAGCGCTAATTTTGCTAGAAGTAAACTTTTTGCGCCCCTTGGTTTGCAATAATATTACAAGTTGAAAAGTTGAACGTTATCACACTCACGGTGATGGATTCCCTATATAAGTCATATGGAGCAAAAAAAGTGGGAAAGAACTAACACCCTACTCGCGCGCTAACCTGACATGAAGAGATGAATATTTCACATTCCAATGTTCTTCACATAGAACAATATGGTATATTTATTAAAAAATACTTATATATATATATATATATATATATATATATATATATATATACAGGGAGTGCAGAATTATTAGGCAAATTAGTATTTTGACCACATCATCCTCTTTATGCATGTTGTCTTACTCCAAGCTGTATAGGCTCGAAAGCCTACTACCAATTAAGCATATTAGGTGATGTGCATCTCTGTAATGAGAAGGGGTGTGGTCTAATGACATCAACACCCTATATCAGGTGTGCATAATTATTAGGCAACTTCCTTTCCTTTGGCAAAATGGGTCAAAAGAAGGACTTGACAGGCTCAGAAAACTCAAAAATAGTCAGATATCTTGCAGAGGGATGCAGCACTCTTAAAATTGCAAAGCTTCTGAAGCGTGATCATCGAACAATCAAGCATTTCATTCAAAATAGTCAACAGGGTCGCAAGAAGCGTGTGGAAAAACCAAGGCGCAAAATAACTGCCCATGAACTGAGAAAAGTCAAGCGTGCAGCTGCCAAGATGCCACTTGCCACCAGTTTGGCCATATTTCAGAGCTGCAACATCACCGGAGTGCCCAAAAGCACAAGGTGTGCAATACTCAGAGACATGGCCAAGGTAAGAAAGGCTGAAAGACGACCACCACTGAACAAGACACACAAGCTGAAACGTCAAGACTGGGCCAAAAAATATCTCAAGACTGATTTTTCTAAGGTTTTATGGACTGATGAAATGAGAGTGAGTCTTGATGGGCCAGATGGATGGACCCGTGGCTGGATTGGTAAAGGGCAGAGAGCTCCAGTCCAACTTAGACGCCAGCAAGGTGGAGGTGGAGTACTGGTTTGGGCTGGTATCATCAAAGATGAGCTTGTGGGGCCTTTTCGGGTTGAGGATGGAGTCAAGCTCAACTCCCAGTCCTACTGCCAGTTTCTGGAAGACACCTTCTTCAAGCAGTGGTACAGGAAGAAGTCTGCATCCTTCAAGAAAAACATGATTTTCATGCAGGACAATGCTCCATCACACGCGTCCAAGTACTCCACAGCGTGGCTGGCAAGAAAGGGTATAAAAGAAGAAAATCTAATGACATGGCCTCCTTGTTCACCTGATCTGAACCCCATTGAGAACCTGTGGTCCATCATCAAATGTGAGATTTACAAGGAGGGAAAACAGTACACCTCTCTGAACAGTGTCTGGGAGGCTGTGGTTGCTGCTGCACGCAATGTTGATGGTGAACAGATCAAAACACTGACAGAATCCATGGATGGCAGGCTTTTGAGTGTCCTTGCAAAGAAAGGTGGCTATATTGGTCACTGATTTGTTTTTGTTTTGTTTTTGAATGTCAGAAATGTATATTTGTGAATGTTGAGATGTTATATTGGTTTCACTGGTAAAAATAAATAATTGAAATGGGTATATATTTGTTTTTTGTTAAGTTGCCTAATAATTATGCACAGTAATAGTCACCTGCACACACAGATACCCCCCTAAAATAGCTATAACTAAAAACAAACTAAAAACTACTTCCAAAACTATTCAGCTTTGATATTAATGAGTTTTTTTGGGTTCATTGAGAACATGGTTGTTGTTCAATAATAAAATTAATCCTCAAAAATACAACTTGCCTAATAATTCTGCACTCCCTGTATATATATATATATATATATATATATATATATATATATATATATATATATATATATATACATATAATATGAATATATGATATTTTTGCACAATGCATATCTATACATATATTTATATATATTATATATAGAGTATATTATTATAAATAAATAGATATATACAGATATTTATAGGAATATCTATTTAGAAATACTTAGAACATATTCTGCCATGTCCTGAACATTGGAATGTGAAATATTTACAGTAAATACACAGTTAAACACTTTATTAAACAAGAATATTGCATAAATATGATTTTACATGTTTTCATTTACTTAAAGGGACAGTCTAGTCAAAATTAAATGTTTATGAGTCTGTGAATACAAATATACACATATAAATACATACATACATATGTGTGTGTGTATGTATATATATATATATATATATATATATATATATATATATATATAATATATATATATATATAATATATATATATATATATACTGTACACCTAAGACCTCATATCTTTGAGCACTTATAACTTTTGTTATAAGTGCTCTAATCTCAGATCTGAGGTTGAATTTTCTCACCTAAACTAACAGCCATTCCATAACTGTAGCGCAAACATACTTGCTATGCTAATAACAAAATGGAACCTTAGCAACCACCAACACGTGTTCTACCGATAGCCTCTTTCCTACTTACACTCTGAGGCCTATTTATGAAGCCGTCAACCTCAAATATGCTGGAATTCCACAGCGTAGTTGTGGAGAGCCTGATTCCCCTTATATATCAAACCCTACAGACCAGCAAAAGTTGAAATCTGTGACGCAACATACGATCCGCCGGTCTCAATCTGACACAGATCGATGCTTACGTCATTACAGATGTTCCGAATGCAAATTCGGCACTATCTGACAACTTTTGCTAGTTAACAAATATCTAACTGGTACGCTCGCCACTATTCCGGCCCAGCGTACCTGCTTTTCAATCCGCCGCCCTGGAGGCCGCGGATGCCATAGGAATCAATGGGCGTCTGAAAGCAGAGAAAGCTTATGTTCGATGCTGCCAGATATCCCATTGATTTCTATGGGAGAATAAAAGTTATGTTTACACCTAACACCCTAACATATACCCCGAGTCTAAACACCCCTAATCTGCTGCCCCCTACACTGCAGCCACCTACATTATACTTATTAACCCCTAATCTGCCACCCCTACACCGCCGCCACCTACCTACACTTATTAACCCCTAATCTGCTGCCCCGACACCGCCGCCACCTACGTTATACTTATTAACCCCTAATCTTCCGACCCAACACCGCCGCCACCTACATAAAGTTATTAACCCCTATTCCGCCTCTCCCAGACCCCACCGCCACCTACATAATGTTATTAACCCCTATCCCGCTGCTCCCGGACCCCGCCGTCACCACCAAAATAATGTTATTAACCCCTATCCCGCTGCTCCCGGAGCCCACTGCAACTAAATAAATGTATTAACCCCTAAACCTCTGGCCTCCCACATCACTAGCACTTACTAAACCTATTAACCCCTAAACCTCAAGCCCCCCACATCGCCATAAACTAAATTAACCTATTAACCCCTAAACTTAACAACCCACTAACTTTACATTAAAGTTACAACATCACTATCTTATAATAAATTTAAACTTACCTTTAGATTTAAATTTAACTATATTAAACATAGAAACATAGAATTTGACGGTAGATAAGAACCAAAAAGGCCCATCAAGTCTACCCATATTACATGTTACTTTTTCCTTAGGGTAGCCTTATGCATGTCCCAGGCATTTTTAAATTATTTTACAGTCTTTGTGTTTACCACCTCAAATGAAAGTTTATTCCATGAATCCACCACCCTTTCTGTAAAAAAATGCTTCCTCAAATTTCTCCTGAATCTGCTACCCTCTAACTTTAGATTGTGACCCCTTGTTTTGGCATTTATTTTTTTGTGAAAAATGCTTTCAGCTTCTATTTTATTAAGTCCCTTCATATATTTGATGGTTTCTATCATGTCACCTCTTCCCCTTCTGTCTTCTAAACTATACATATTTAGATCATAGAGTCTTTCTTTGTATGTTTTATATTTTAGACCATGTACCATTTTAGTAGCCTTCCTTTGGACAGCTTCTAGTTTATTTATATCTTTCTGAAGATATTGTCTCCAGAACTGTACACAGTATTCCAGATTTGGTCTAACTAATGATCTGTAAAGTGGCATAAGAACCTTGCTATTTCTGCTACTAAAACCTCTTCCAATGCAACCAAGCATTTGACTGGCCTTGCTGGCTGCACTGCTGCATTGTGTACCAAATTTTAAATCATCTGAAATAATAATTCCCAAGTCCCTTTCTTCTTTAATTACAGTCAGTAATGTACCATTGAGACTATAATTGGCCTTTGGGTTTTTGGATCCTATATGCATAATTTTGCTCTTGGTAATATTAAATTTCAGATCCCATTTATTTGACCAGTCCTTTAGTTTATTAATATCACAGTTAATTTGATGAACTCCTTCTGGAATATCTACCCTGTTACAATTTTTTTTATCATCAGCAAACAAGCAAACCTTCCGCTTAAGCCCACTTCCAATATAACTTATGAACATGTTAAACAAAACAGGCCCAAGAACTGACCCTTGGGGAACACCACTAGTAACTGATACCTCATTTGAATGTACTCCATTAATTGAAACCCTCTGTCGTCTATCTTTAAGCCAGCATTCTACCCACTTAACAATCTTAGCATCTATTCCAAGGCAATACATTGTGTGAATAAGTTTGTTGTGTGGGACGAGGTCAAATGCTTTGCTAAAATCTAGATATGCAACATCTACGGCTCCTCCCTTGTCTATTATTTTAGTTACATGGTCAAATAAATCAATTAGATTAGTCAGGCATGATCTTCCAGCAGAGAAACCATGCTGTCCTTTGTCTTCTAAGTTGTTTGTCTGAATGAAAGATACAAGTCTTTCCTTTAAAAGAATTTCCATTAATTTCCATGCAATTGAGGTCAAACTGACTGGCCTATAGTTAGCAGAATCTTCCCTACTACCCTTTTTATGAAGAGGGACTACATTGGAAATTTTCCAGTCTTTTGGAACAACTCCTGTTAGAAGTGACTGACTAAATAAATAAATCAGCTAATGGAGTAGCTATTATGGATCGAAGTTCTCTTAGAACCCTTGGATGAATATTATCTGGACCCACAGACTTATTTACTTTTATTTTTGATAAAGCCCTTGAAACCTCTTCCTCTGTAAATAGAAAAGTACTACTCACATTATTATTTACATTAACATCCCTTAATAGAATCTCACTATCTTTATCATCTGTTGTAAAGACTGAACAAAAGTAATCATTTAAACAGTTTGCTATTTGTTTATCATCTTCCACTACTCTATCCTCATTCTTGAGTCTAACTATCCCTTTGTTAGTTTTTCTCTTTTCACTGATATATCTAAAGAAGGTTTTGTCACCGTTTTTTACAGATTGTGCTATTTTCTCTTCTGCATCAGCTTTAGCCTTTCTGATTAACTACTTTGTCATCTTTTGATGGGTTCTCCATTTTTCTTTATCCTCTTCTGAGCCAGTGAGTTTGAATTTTTTATAGACTGTCTTTGAAATTAAACTATTAATTAATCTACCCTAACTATTATACTAAAATGTCATTAAACTATATTAAACTATTAATTAATCTACCCTAACTAAAATTACAATAAACTATATTAAACTAATAATTAACCTACCCTAACTGTTATACTAAAATTACATTAAACTACAAATTTAATTAAATATATTATATATTTAAAGATTTAACCCTACTCAAATAATTTAAATCTACTATTAAAAATTGCAAAGTTACAAAAACTAACAACTAAGTTACACAAAATAACAAACACTAAGTTACAAAAAAAATAAACACTAACGGCTATATTACGAGTTTTGCATTAGGCTTAAAAAGCAGCGTTGACCGGTCCCAATGCTCCTTTATTTAATGCCCACTGGTATTACGAGTCTTGCAGGTACAGGTGTAGCGCTCACTTTTTTGGCCAGACTTGGAAATACCGCAAATCCACTTACGTAAATTGCGTATCCTCTTTTTTAAATGGAACTTGCATAGCGCCGGTATTACGAGTCTGCAAAAAAGTGAGCGGTAGACCCTCTCCTGTCAAGACTGGTACCACATTTTAAAGTCAGTAGTTAAGAATTTTACACTACAACGCCGTAGCATAAAACTCTTAACTAAAGTGCTAAAAAGTACACTAACACCCCTAAACCAAGGCCCTCCCACATCGCAAACACTAAAAGAACATTTTTAACCCTTAATCTGCCAAACCAGACATCGCCACCACTGTAATAAATATATTAAGCCCTAAACCGCCGCACTCCCGCCTCGCAAACATTAGTTAAATATTATTAACCCCTAATCTGCCGTCCCTAACATTGCCGCCACTATACTAAAGTTATTAACCCCTAAATCTAAGTCTAACCCTAATCCTACCCCCCTAACTTAAATATAATTTAAATAAATCTAAATAAAATTACTATAATTAACTAGATTTAGAGTTCTGCGTTAGCCTTAAAAAGCAGCGTTAAGGGGTCCTAACACTGCTTTTTAATGCCCGCTGGTATTTAGAGTCAGACAGGAAAGGGTCTACCACACACTTTTTTCCCGCGACTCGAGGTTACCGAAAATCCCCTTACATCAATTGCGTATCCTATCTTTTCTATGGGATTTGCCCAACGCCGGTATTACGAGTCTTGGAAGAAGTGAGCGGTAAAGCCTCTACCGCCAAGACTCCAACCGCAAATAAAAGTCAGTAGTTAAGAGTTTTATGGGCTAACGCCGGAATATAAAGCTCTTAACTACAGTGCTATAAAGTACACTAACACCCATAAACTACCTATGAAACCCTAAACCGAGGCCCCCCACATCACAAACCCTATAATAAAAATTTTAACCCCTAAACTTCCGACCGGACATCGCCGCCACCTACATTATCCCTATGAACCCCTAATCTGCTGCCCCTAATATCGCTGACACCTATATTTATTACCCCATAATCTGCCCCCCCAACGTCGCCGCCACCTACCTACACTTATTAACCCCTAATCTGCCCTCCCTAACATCGCTGCTACCTACCTACAATTGTTAACCCCTAATCTGCTGCCCCCAACGTCGCCGCTACTATAATAAAGTTATTAACCCCTAAACCTAAGTCTAACCCTAACACCCCCCTAAGTTAAATATAATTTAAATAAAACAAAATAAATTTACTATAATTAAATAAATTATTCCTATTTAAAACTAAATACTTACCTATAAAATAAACCCTAATATAGCTACAATATAACTAATAGTTACATTGTAGCTATTTTAGGATTTATATTTATTTTACAGGCAACTTTGTATTTATTTTAACTAGGTACAATAGCTATTAAATAGTTAATAACTATTTAATAGCTACCTAGTTAAAATAATTACAAAATTACCTGTAAAATAAATCCTAACCTAAGTTACAATTACACCTAACACTACACTATCAATAAATTAATTAAATAAATTACCTACAATTATCTAAAATAAAATACAATTAAATAAACTACACTATAATAAAAAAAAAAAACAAACACTAAATTACAAAAAATAAAAAAATATTACAAGAATTTTAATCTAATTACACCTAATCTAAGCCCCCAAATAAAATAAAAAAGTCCCCCAAAATAATAAAATTCCCTACCCTATACTAAATTACAAAAGCAATCAGCTCTTTTACCAGCCCTTAAAAGGGCTTTTTGCGGGGCATTGCCCCAAAGTAATCAGCTCTTTTACCTGTAAAATAAAATACAAGACCCCCCCAACATTACAACCCACCACCCACACACCCCTACTCTAAAACCCATCCAATCCCCCCTTAAATAAACACTACCCCATTGAAGATCACCCCACCTTGAGCCGTCTTCACCCAACCGGGCCAAACTCTTCATCCGATGCGGGCACAAGTGGTCCTCCAGCCGGGCAGAAGTCTTCATCCTATCCGAGCAGAAGAGGACATCCGGACCGGCAGACATCTTCATCCAAGCACATCTTCTATCTTCATCCTTCCGGCGATGAGCGGCTCCATGTTGAAGACCTCTACTGAAGACTACCCGACGATTGACTGGTCCTTTAAATGACATCATCCAAGATGGCGTCCCTCGAATTCCGATTGGCTGATAGGATTCTATCAGCCAATCGGAATTAAGGTAGGAAAAATCTGATTGGTTGATTTAATCAGCCAATCAGATTGAAGTTCAATCCGGATCAGCCAATAGAATGCGAATAGAATTATTTTTTGTAATTTAGTGGGGGGGTTTTTGTACTATAGTTTAGTTTATTTAATTGTATTTTATTTTCGATAATTGTATGTAATTTATTTAATTAATTTATTGATAGAGTATTTAATAGCTATTGTACCTAGTTAAAATAAATACAAAGTTGCCTGTAAAATAAATATAAATCCTAAAATAGCTACAATGTAACTATTAGTTATATTGTAGCTATATTAGGGTTTATTTTATAGGTAAGTATTTAGTTTTAAATAGGAATAATTTATTTAATTATAGTAAATTTATTTTGTTTTATTTAAATTATATTTAACTTAGGAGGGTGTTAGGGTTAGGGTTAGACTTAAGTCTAGGGGTTAATAACTTTATTATAGTAGCGGCGACGTTGGGGCGGCAGATTAGGGGTTAATAATTGTAGGTAGGTGGCGGCGATGTTAGGGAGGGCAGATTAGGGGTTAATAAAATTTATTATAGTGTTTGCAAGGCGGGAGTGCAGCGGTTTAGGGGTTAATACATTTATTATAGTGGCGGCGATGTCCGGTCGACAGATTAGGGGTTAATAAGTGTAGGTAGGTGGCGGCGATGTTGGGGGGGGGCAGATTAGGGGTTAATAAATATAATGTAGGTGCCACATGTCAAGCATAATAGTTGATTGCTAATTTGCTGAGCAATATAACAGGGGAGGTGTAAGACAGGACCTGCAGAGACATATCACAGAAGAAGGCAGGAGAGTCCTATACAGATATTCTACATATACCACAGCTGAGGGATTACAAGATCAAGCCTAACTCTCTGGTCACTTTTTTTCTCTGTGGAAGTTGAGTATACACAGGCGCAACATACAGGCTGCGCTAGACAAAATCACATACGCAGCTGAGAGTGACTTCTCGCCAGATCCCATAGAGAGGGTCACCCTCAAGGACATCACTGACATTCTCATTCATTTATCTGATATAAAAGGCTGTGATAACGCACCCCATCACAATGCAGGGCTAATCTGAATGGGCTCACGCCCCCCCGCTCACCCTTCCTTTATGTTTACTGAATATTGCAAGATCCTCTAAAAGACCTGAGACACCCAGACCTGTTTCTAGCGGTCCATTATCCTTATAAAATACATTACACCATATATGTGTACAGTTGAAGCAACAACTGTGGAACTCTCAACGCTGTATGCAAAAGTATTACGATTCATACTCCAAGAAAACGGACACAATGACAAACAGGCTAAAGAACGCTGATAAAAGAAAGCACCAGGTGGAGAGTCACCAAGCTCCAGGGCCTGCGGAAGATGCTGGACCCAATAGTCTCATGGATGCCCATCCAATTGTCTCACAAATCTCAGCGTTGTTCCTACCCAAGATAGACCAACTCCAAACAGGTATGGATTCTCTTACAGCCGAAGTTAAATCTTTTAATGGCAGATTGACACGGGTGGAGCAGCAGGTGGCAGAAGGGGAGACCCGTCACAGAGAAACTGAATCCCAAGTCCATACCTTACAACAACAGAACGAACGGCTGTGGGCAAAGATTGACGACCTGGAAAATAGGTCGCGACGGAACAACCTAAGGATAGTGGGCATCCCTGAGTCAATCCCAGGCTCCCAGCTGGTGGAGTTTGCAGAAAACACCTTGCCGGGACTCCTTAATATCTCCAAAGACTATCTCCCTTGCACAGTGGAAAGAGCGCACAGAGTGGGAGACCAGAGCAAACACAAGGAAAATAATCAACCATCACGCCAAGTCATGGTGAAATATCTCAACTTCAAGGACAAAATCTCAATTCTACAAGCTTATAGGAAAGCTCCCACTCTCGAATACAACGGAAAAAGACTATACCTCTTCCAAGATTACTCTGCGGCAGTGGCTGCCAGGAGGCGAGAATTTTCACCATACTGTAAGCAACTGTTAGAACAGGGCAGAACAGCAGCCTTATTGTTTCCGGCAAGATTGAGATTACAAACCTCGAGAGGACCACTGTTTTTTGACTCGCCTAACTTGCTCAAGCTTCACCTGCAAAAAGAGGGGGAGAGAGGGCAAGGGGCAAATGAAAATGAAGATGACTCTGATGCTTAGGACTGGGTTCTTTGCCTGGTCGATAGAAAATGATCATTAACAGATAAGCAACATTATTGCAATGAAGAAATGTATCCTTGCAAAGTGAGGGGGGGGGGACCCACTTTATTGTTGGACAGGAAAGTTAGTCCATTGTTGAACTGTTGGGTTTGTTAAGAGGGGAGGTTATTGTTCATTTGGTTCTAAATGTATGCACTGTTTACCGTATATGTGTCACTTAATTTTGTGTACTAACTATCTGTATTAGGAAAAGAGCTGACCGGGCCTGCCTCTGGGTGCCACCTTGGAGGGGAGGGTAGAATTATCGGTAATAAGCACAGTAACGGTGAGTACCACATCTTTACGTATACTCTGGAATCAATCTGCACCACTACACAAGCATAAGATTCACCCACGAAGATAAAACACCATAAATAAATATACACGAACATATAAAATGAGACTGACCACATGGAATGTGGGTGGGATTACATCCCCAATTAAGAGAAAGGCTATACTCAGACATTTGAACACCTTAAAGACAGACATAGCAATACTTGAAGAAACTCACCTCTCGCAGAAAGAACATCAAAAACTCAGACAGGGCTGGGTGGGGGAAGTGCTACACACAACTTACGAAAAAAAAGGGCCAGGGGAGTGGCGATCCTCTTCCGCAGAGGTCTAGACTACACTATCTCGCAATCTCTAGTTGATACTGAAGGCAGATTTGTAATGGTAAATATGACAATAGGGGAACTTCGAATGGTTATCTGTGGGGTGTATGGTCCACATACTGAAAAGAAAACTTTTCTCACACAGTTACAGACCAAGCTTATACAGTTTGCAGACCTTCCATTGGTGGTAGGGGGAGACTTCAATATTGCCCCACACACGCCAGCAGATAGGTTCCGAAACCCAAACTTCACATCACAACACCGAATAGAATACAAAGGATCTAAGAGGGAAACACGTATCTTACATAACTTCAAAGGTTCCTTGTCACTGTCAGACGTCTGGAGAGATAGAAACCCAGAAGCGCGAGACTACACTTGCCTACACCCAGCAAAAACTACCCTATCACGTATAGACTATTTTCTGATCACCAAATCCTTTTGCTCCCGTATAACAGATACTAAAATTGATCCTATAACAATCTCAGATCATGCACCAGTCTCCTTACAAATAGACACTGATATTTCACACAAACGAGGACATAGATGGAAATTCCCGACACATCTGTACCATGACCTTAACTTGCGCAGGCACCTAATAGGAGAATGGCTGGTGTATAGGGACCTCAACGCCGAACATGTGAATAATATTTCACTTTTCTGGGAAACGGCAAAAGCAGTCCTGAGGGGGGTGGTGACAGCATATGCAGCCAAAGTTAGGAAAAAATGTAGAGCAAGAGGGGAACTCCTTCTGCGGCAATTACTTAATGCCAGAAACAAATACTTGCGTAATCCCACCACACAGAACAGACTCAAATATAGAAAGACCAAAGACCTTAGAGACACCTACCTCATCCAAACCACGATTTCCGCCCAAAACCGCTCACAGGCCAAATTTTATAGGTATGGAAACCGTACTGGGAAACTATTAGCAAGACTCACTAGGTTAGATAGGAAACCTAACAACATCTTAGCTATTAAGGACAAAGACAACATACTCACCCAAGACTCAGAAATACAACAAGCATTCACCTCATACTACTCAAACTTATATGACTCACAAGACATTGACCCAGGAAAGAAAGAACAATTCTGGAGAGACTTGATACTGCCACAGCTAAGCGAAGACCACGTACAAAAACTCAATGCCCCAATCCAACCATTAGAAATCACCAAGGCTATCGATTCACTCCCTCTAGAGAAATCCCCGGGGCCTGATGGCCTTCCTGGAGAATTCTATAAAATGCTCAGTACAGAAACTGCAGACACCCTAGCCCTACTATTTAATGCAATTCTAGAAGGGAAAACAAATTTATCCAACAGATTTGCAGAGGCAAACATTACGGTCCTTCCCAAACCTGACAGAGACCCATTGTTAACGGCATCTTATAGGCCAATCTCCCTGCTAAACTCTGACTACAAATTATTCACGAAAATACTGGCCAATAGATTAGCAGAAGTCCTTCCCCTCCTAATTCATGAAGATCAAACTGGGTTTGTAAAAGGGAGGTCAGCAGTAAAAAACATGAGAAAACTACAACTGGTATTATCACATTTTTGGGAGCAGGAGGGAGGAAACAGGCAGAAGAGTGCGGGGGAGGCATGTTTGATTCTAGTAGACGCAGAAAAAGCTTTCGATAAGATACTATGGGACCATTTATTTACCACCCTTAAAAAATTCGGACTGAAGGGATCCTACATGAGAGCTATCGAGACCATTTACAGTACCCCCCAAGCGGCGATTTTGATAAATGGGTCACCATCAAAAGTATTTCCCCTTAGAAGGGGAACAAGGCAGGGGTGCCCGCTCTCACCACTTCTGTTTGACCTGGCGCTTGAACCACTGGCGATTAAGATTAGGAAGGAAGCAGAGGGATTGACCATAGGCAGAGACACCATACACCTGTCGCTCTTCGCTGACGACATGGTGCTGTACACAGAAAACCCCAGAGAGAACATACCTAAATTATTGACGATGATAGCTGAGTTTAGTGACATATCAGGATACCGGATAAACAAGGACAAATCAGAGCTATTATGGCTACTAAATAGGGACCCTAACACACCATTGGAAGATAACTTTAAAGTAATCACAAACATGTTTAAATATCTAGGCATTAAACTAACAAAAGATCCCACTCAATGGTATACAATAAATTTCAAACCATTATTGCAGAACCTCAAACAAATGCTCCTGAATTGGACGCCATTGCCACTGACCCTGACAGGAAGGATAGGGCTGATAAAGATGACCCTGTTCCCCAAACTTCTCTACACCCTACAAATGCTGCCAGAGCTACTTCATAAGCAAGATCTCAAGACACTAAATAGGGACATTTTAAATTTCATTTGGAGGGGGAAAAAACATAGAATCAGTTACCAAAAGCTAACATGCCAACCAGAGCAGGGGGGGCTAGGACTCCCCAACATAGAATATTACAACTGGGCAACCCTTTCAAAATATGTGATGGATTGGCTAGTGGATGGGGGACAATTTACTAACAAGTCGCTGGAGACAGCATTTATCAAACCATGGTCGCTTAAAATGCTCCCACACATGAACAGGGCACAGGTAGAGCCCATTCTCAGGGGGGCGGGCCTTTTTAGCAATCCAATAAAGGCTTGGTGGAAGTTATGTGGGACTCTCGGAGTCTCACATGGCAGTACAGTCTACTTGCCCCTGGGGGGTAACCCAGATTTCCCCGCAGGATTTACCACTAAACCATTTAAACAATGGGAGAAATGGGGGGTAACAACCCTAAAACATGTCTTATCAGGTAACGGGTCCACAGTCAGACCATTTATAGAACTGCAGAACGACTATGGCATACCAAACTCCCACCACTTCGCCTACCTACAGGTAAAACACTACGCGCAAGGTCTACTGAAAGCCGGTAATATGATGGAAATAGACTGTGACATTTATAAACTCTTAAGGTTGACAAAGGGAGGGGTGACCTCCATCTCGCATACCTACAACACGCTCCAATCAAAAGTACACAAAGCCAATATCGCACATTTACAAACTGCCTGGGGGAACCTGGTGGGACATGACATCACAGATACATGTGTAGTGCAGAGCTTTGTCGAGGTGAGGGAGGCATCGCTCTCAAATGACATAAGAGAATCCCACACCAAACTAGTCCACAATGCATACATAACCCCCAAAATATTCCACAAGTGGAAGAGTGATACATCAGGGCTGTGCCCGAAATGTTCCAACCCTAACCCAAACATTACTCACATGATATGGAACTGCCCGAAACTAACGAAATTCTGGGGCATGGTGCAGAGGTGGGTGGAAACATGCACAGGGGAAAAAATTCACTTATCAAACGAGTCAGTGATATTTCTAAACCATCAAACGAAGATACCGAGATACACAAGATTCATAAACAATGTAATTCTACTCACTAGAAAACTCATCTTGCAGCACTGGATGTCACAGGCATCACCAAGCCTAACACAACTCAAAGACACCCTGAGAAAACAAATGATTTATGAGCAACTGGACACTCAGGGAGACATAACACGCAGAACAAAAAAATTCATAACCAAATGGGAACCCTTCATTACCACTTTAGACACAGCGAACCAAAAACAAATAATCTATCCATTCAAAGACACAGAATACATACTGAATGCACAACTGCATGGGAAATGGAACATATTTACCTAAAAGACCAGAATCAGCAACCATGACCGGTGGCGGTACAGGGACAGACACATAGAGGAACCTGGGTGGCACCCGGGGGGGGGGGGGTCCAGGAATAAGGTAAGCTCTGAGGAGGGAGGGGAACTGGCAGGATGGATATTAGAAGAATGAGATAGAATCAGATTAAGTATCCAGTAGGTATGGTACCAACATGTTATCCTACATATCAAGAACTGATTTATGTTATAATCCAACTTAGTGAGTGATGATAACAATTAGGTGGGGTGTGAGAAGGAGCCCTAAAAGGGATGGAGAACGGATCTCCAAGGAAAAATACTGGAAAACTGAGATGCTAATGTATTGAATAGACATGTCATCATACTGTATTTAGCTGAATGACTCTGTAATTCTAGATGTTTGTCTATGTACTTGGCATTGAAAAAATAAAATATTTAAAAAAAAAATATAATGTAGGTGTCGGCGATGTTAGGGACAGCAGATTAGGGGTTCATAAGGATAATGTAGGTGGCGGCGGTGTCCGGAGCTGCAGATTAGGGGTTAATAATAAAATGCAGGTGTCAGCGATAGTGGGGGCGGCAGATTAGGGGTTAATAAGTGTAAGGTTAGGGGTGTTTAGACTCGGGGTTCATGTTAGGGTGTTAGGTGTAGACTTAGAAAGTGTTTCCCCATAGGAAACAATGGGCTGCGTTAGGAGCTTTTTTACAGGTGTTAGGTTTTTTTACAGCCAGCTCAGCCCCATTGTTTCCTATGGGGATATCGTGCACAAGCACATTTTTCCATCTTACCGCTACCGTAAGCAACGCTGGTATTGAGGGTTGAAGTGGAGCTAAATTTGGCTCAACGTTCACTTTTCTGAGGCTAACACAGCCATTCAGAAAACTCGTAATACCAGCATTGTCTTAAGGGTGCACTGGAAAAAAAAGGCTCGTTAGCACCGCAGGTCTTTAACGACAAAACTCCAAATCTAGGTGTAAATTATTCCTATTTAAAACTAAATACTTACCTGTAAAATAAACCCTAAGCTAGCTACAATATAACTAATAGTTACATTGTATCTAGCTTAGGGTTTATTTTTATTTTACAGGTAAGTTTGTATTTATTTTAACTAGGTAGAATAGTTATTAAATAGTTATTAACTATTTAATAAACTACCTAGCTAAAATAAATACAAAAGTACCTGTAAAATAAAACCTAACCTAAGTTACACTGACACCTAACACTACACTATAATTAAATTAATTCCCTACATCAAATACAATTAAATAAAATTAGCTAAAGTACAAAACCCCCCCACTAAATTACAGAAAATAATAAACAAATTACAAGATTTTTAAACTAATTACACCTAATCGAATCCCCCTAACAAAATAAAAAAAGCCCCCCAAAATAAAAAAGCCCTACCCTACACTAAATTACGAATAGCCCTTAAAAGGGCCTTTTGCGGGGCATTTCCCCAAAGTAAGCAGCTCTTTTACCTGTAAAAAAAAATTACAAATCCCCCCAACATTAAAACCCACCACCCACACCCCTTGAAGATCACCTTACCGGGAGAAGTCTTCATCCAACCGGAACAAAGTCCTCAACGAAGCTGGAAGAAGTATTCATCCAAGCCGGGCGAAGTGGTCCTCCAGACGAGCAGAAGTCTTCATCCAGACGGCATCTTTTATCTTCATCCATCCGGCGCGTAGCAGCTCCATCTTCAAGACATCGATGTGGAGCATCCTCTTCTTTCCACGGCGACTGAAGAATGAAGGTACCTTTAAGTGACGTCATCCAAGATGGCATCCCTTCAATTCCAATTGGCTGATAGAATTCTATCAGCCAATCGGAATTAAGGTAGAAAAAATCCTATTGGCTGATGCAATCTGCCAATATGATTGAGCTGGCATTCTATTGGCTGATTGGAGCAGCCAATAGAATGCCAGCTCAATCCTATTGGCTGTTTGGATCAGCCAATAGGATTGAACTTCAATTCTATTGGCTGATAGCATCAGCCAATAGGATTTTTCCTACCTTAATTCCGATTGGCTGATAGAATTCTATCAGCCAATCGGAATTGAAGGGACGTAATTTTGGATGACGTCACTTAAAGGTACCTTCATTCTTCAGTCACTGTGGAAAGTAGAGGATGCTCCGTGATGGATGTCTTGAAGATGGACCTGCTCCGCGCCGGATGGATGAAGATAGAAGATGCCGTCTGGATGAAGACTTCTGCCCGTCTGGAGGACCACTTCTGCCGGATTCGTTGAGGACTTCGGCCCGGTTGGATAACGACTTCTCCCGGTAAGGTGATCTTCAAGGGGTTAGTGTTTTTTTTAAGGGGATACTGGGTGGGTTTTAGAGTAGGGTTGGTTGTGTGGGTGGTGTGTTTTAATGTAGGGGGGGATTTGCAATTTTTTTTACAGGTAAAAGAGCTGATTACTTTGAGGCAATGCCCCGCAAAAGGCCCTTTTAAGGGCTATTTGTAATTTAGTGTAGGGTAGGGCTTTTTTTTATTTTTGGGGGGCTTTTTTATTTTGTTAGGGGGATTAGATTAGGTGTAATTAGTTTAAAAATCTTGTAATTTGTTTATTATTTTCTGTAATTTAGTGTTTGTTTTTTTTGTACTTTAGCTAATTTTATTTAATTGCATTTAATTGTATTTAATTTAGGGAATTAATTTAATTATAGTGCAGTGTTAGGTGTTAGTGTAACTTAGGTTAGGTTTTATTTTACAGGTACTTTTGTATTTATTTTAGCTAGGTAGTTTATTAAATAGTTAATAACTACCTAGTTAAAATAAATACAAACTTGCCTGTAAAATAAATATAAACCCTAAGCTAGATACAATGTAACTATTAGTTATATTGTAGCTAGCTTAGGGTTTATTTTACAGGTAACTATTTAGTTTTAAATAGGAATAATTTAGTTAATTATAGTAATTTTATTTGGATTTATTTAAATTATATTTAAGTTAGGGGGGTTAGGGTTAGACTTAGGTTTAGGGGTTAATATGTTTATTATAGTTGCGGCGACGTTGTGGGCGACAGATTAGGGGTTAATAAATATAATGTAGGTGTCAGCGAAATTGGGGGCGGCAGATTAGGGGTTAATAAATATAATGTAGGTGTCGGCGATGTTGGGGGCAGCAGATTAGGGGTTCATAAGTATAATGTATTTGGTGGCGGTGTCCGGAGTGGCAGAATAGGGGTTAATAATATAATGTAGGAGTCAGCAATTAGAGGTTAATAAGTGTAAGATTAGGGGTGTTTAGACTTGGGGTTCATGTTAGGGTGTTAGGTGTAGACATAAATTTTATTTCCCCATAGGAATCAATGGTGCTGCGTTAAACGCTGCTTTTTTGCAGGTGTTAAGACTTTTTTTCATCCGGCTCTCCCCGTTGATTCCTATGGGGAAATCGTGCACAAGCACCTTACACCCAGCTCATCGCTGACTTAAGCAGTGCTGATATTGGAGTGAGATGTGGAACAAAATTTTGCTCTACGCTCACTTCTTGTCTTTTAGCGTGGGGTTTGTAAAAACCCGTAATACCAGCGCTGTAGGTAAGTGAGCTGTGAGCATAAACTGCTCGTGAGCACCGCACCCCTCATAACGCAAAACTCGTAATCTAGCCGTAAATTGCACAAAATAAAAAATAAATTATCAAATATTTAAACTAATTACACCTACTCTAAGAGCCCTAAGAAAATAAAAAAGCCAACCCAAAATTAAAAAAAAAAAAACCTAGCCTACAATAAACTACCATTGGCCTGTAAAAGAGCCTTTTGCGGGGCATTGCCCCAAAGAAATCAGTTCTTTTACCTGTAAACAAAATACAAATACCCCCCAACAGTAAAACCCACCACCCACACAATAAACCCCCCAAATAAAAACCTAATCTAAAAAACCTAAGCTCCCCATTGCCAAAGGGCATTTGGATGGGCATTGCCCTTAAAAGGGCATTTAGCTCTTTTTTCGGTGCCCAAATTAAAACCCACCCAATAAACTCTTTAAAAACCTAACACTAACCCCTGAAGATCCACTTACAGTTTCTGAAGAGCCGACATCCATCCTCAACGAATCAGCAGAAGTCCTCATCGAAGCCGGCAGAAGTCTTCATCCAAGCGGGCCAAAGTCTTCATCCAACCGGGCAGAAGTCTTCATCCAGACGGCATCTTCTATCTTCATCCATCCGGCACGGAGTGGCTCCATCTTCAAGACATCCGGCGCGGAGCATCCTCTTCTTTCAACGTCTTCTTTACAATGAGGTTTGCCTTTAAATGATGTCATCCATGATGGCGTCCCTTAGATTCCGATTGGCTGATAGAATTGAGCTCACATTCTATTGGCTCTTTCAATCAGCCAATAGAATGCAAGCTCAATCCTATTGGCTGTTTGGATCAGCCAATAGGAGGAAAGCTCCATCCTATTGGCTGATTGCAACAGCCAATAGGATTTTTTTCTACCTTTATTCCGATTGGCTGATAGAATTCTATCAGCCAATAGGAATCTAAGGGACGCCATCTTGGATGACGTCATTTAAAGGCAAACCTCATTGTAAAGAAGACGTTGAAAGAAGAGGATGCTCCGTGCCGGATGTCTTGAAAATGGAGCTGCTCCGCGCCAGATGGATGAAGATAGAAGATGCCGTCTAGATGAAGACTTCTGCCCGGTTGGATGAAGACGTCGGCCCGCTTGGATGAAGACTTCTGCCGACTTCGATTAAGACTTCTGCCGCTTCGTTGAGGATGGATGTCGGCTCTTCAGAAACTGTAAGTGAATCTTCGGGGGTTAGTGTTAAGCTTTTTTAAGGGTTTATTGGGTGGGTTTTAATTTTAAATTAGGGTTTGGGTTTTTGAAAAAGAGCTAAATGCCCTTTTAACGGCAATGCCCATACAAATGCCCTTTTTAGGGCAATGAGGAGCTTAGGTTTTTTAGATTAGGTTTTTATTTGGGGGGTTTGGTTGTGTGGATGGTGGGTTTTACTGTTGGGGGGGTATTTGTATTTTTTATTTACAGGTAAAAGCTGATTTCTTTGGGGCAATGCCCCACAAAAAGCCCTTTTAAGGGCCATTGGTAGTTTATTGTAGGCTAGGGTTTTTTTAATATTTTGGGGGGTGCTTTTTTATTTTCATAGGGCTCTTAGATTAGGTGTAATTAGTTTAAATATTTGATCATTTATTTTTTATTTTGTGTAATTTAGTGTTTATTTTTTTTTATAACTTAGTGTTTGTTATTTTTGTAACTTAGTTGTTAGTTTTTTGTAACTTTGTAATTTTTAATAGTAGATTTAAATTATTTGATTAGGGTTAGGTTTTTAAATATATAATATAGTTAATTTAATTTGTAGTTTAATGTAATTTTCGTATAAAAGTTAGGGTAGATTAATTATTAGTTTAATATAGTTTAATTTAAATTTAGTATAATAATTAGGGTAGGTTCATTATTAGTTTAATAAAGTTTAATGTAATTTTAGTATAATAGTTAGGGTAGATTAATTATTAGTTTAATATAGTTTAATGTAATTTTAGTATGATAGGGTAGGTTAATTATTAGTTTAATATAGATTAATTTAAATCTAAAGGTAAGTTTAAATTTATTATAAGATAGGGATGAGTTAATATTTAATATAAAGTTAGCGGGTTGTTAGGTTTAGGGGTTATTAGGTTAATTTAGTTTATGGTGATGTGGGGAGCTGGCAGTTTAGGGGTTAATAGGTTTAGTAAGTGGTAGTGATGTGGGAGGCCAGAGGTTTAGGGGTTAATACATTTGCGGCGAGATTAAAAATCTTGCGTTAGCCTTTTAACGCCCACTGGTATTACGAATCAGGCAGGAAAGGGTCTACCGGTCACTTTTTTTCCGCGATTTTAGCTTACCGCAAATCCCCTTACGTCAATTGCGTATCCTATCTTTTTAATGGGATTTTCCTAACGCCGGTATTACGATCGCCTGAAAAAGTGAGCGGTAGACCCTCTCCTGTCCAGACTCCTACAGCATTTAAAAGTCAGTAGTTAGGAGTTTTATGGGCTAACGTCGTAACATAAAACTCTTAACTAAAGTGATAAAAAGTAAACTAACATCATTAAACTACCTATTAACCCATAAACTGAGCCCCTCCCCCACATCGGAAACACTTAATTAAAATGTTTAACCCCTAATCTGCCGACCGGACATCGCCGCCACTTTAATAAATATATTAAACCCTAAACCGCCTCACTCCCGCCTCGCAAACACTAGTTAAATTTTATCAACCCCTAATCTGCCATCCCTAACATCGCCGACACCTACCTACATTTATTAACCCCTAATCTTCCGACCCCAGCGTCGCCGCTACTATATTAAATTTATTAACCCCTAAACCTAAGTCTAACCCTAAGTCTACCCCCCCTAACTTAAATATAATTTAAATTAAACAAAATAAATTTAAAATAATTCAATAAATTAATCATATTTAAAACTAAATGCTTACCAATAAAATTAACCCTAAGCTAGCTACAATATAACTAATAGTGATGTCGCGAACCTAAAATTTTGCGTTTGCAAACAGCGAACGCGAACTTCCGCAAAAGTTCGCGAACCGGCGAACCGGGTGAACCGCCATTGACTTCAATAGGCAGGCGAATTTTAAAAGCCACAGGGACTCTTTCTGGCCACAAAAGTGATGGAAAAGTTGTTTCAAGGGGACTAACACCTGGACTGTGGCATGCCGGAGGGGGATCCATGGCAAAACTCCCATGGAAAATTACATAGTTGATGCAGAGTCTGTTTTTAATCCATAAAGGGCATAAATCACCTAGCATTCCTAAATTGTTTGGAATAACGTGCTTTAAAACATCAGGTATGATGTTGTATCGTTCATGTAGTGTAAGGGTTATGCCCGCTTCACAGTGACAGACCAAACTCCCCGTTTAACGCACCGCAAACAACCGCAAACAGTGCATTTGCACAACCGCAAACTCCCCATAGATCAATAGATGCAATAGATACATTTGATGATAGATACGATAGATAGATTTGATAGATAAATAGATAGATTTGATAGATAGATAATTTCCCAGACAGAGAATTATAAGACGGGCGGCCTGGGGCCCATGGTAAGGTTCCCAGAGGCAGTTGCAGTGCCCGAGGCTCTGATTAGAACAGAGCACTCTGTGTATCTGCCCTCGGCCGAAATCGAAACATTCTTTAGCTTTCTGCCTGTCGGGCAAATGTCCGTCTGCCAAATGTCCGTCTGCCAAATGTCCGTCTGCCAAATGTCCTTCTGCATTTTGTCAGAGCACCGCGTGCAATCTACTGTGCCACCAGATAGGAGTGGTGTGTTAACTAGTACTATTCTTATCAGTTTAATCCCTGTTATGTCCCCTATCAGGGGACGTGTATATGGCATGGATTTTAGGAACCGGGAGATGGAAAAAGATGCTTGGACACCCAGTACAGGTCGTTCTCCTTCAGCCTTTTTCTATGAGGGTCCCCGACCCTCAACAGGAACAACAGCATGAAAGACCCCATATACCATGACTTCCTTTTGCACAATCGAGTACAGGTATGGCATTGTTTTTAGGAACCCGGAGATAATTTTTAGGAACCGGGAGATGGAAAAAGATGATTGGTCGGTCCTCCTACTTCAAATTTGGGGTACTGCGCGTGCAATCTACTGTGCCACCAGATATGAGTGGTGTGTTAAGTAGTACTATTCTTAGCAGTTTAATCCCTGTTATGTGCCTTTTTTTTGGTTTGGGTTTTGAAGCCACAGTGCAGCACCAGAGGCCAGAAAAATTAGGCATGTACACATGCCTGAAAAATTAGGTATTGTAGCAGCGGCCAGAAAAATTGATGTTTGTTTGACAGTTAGAAAGTGCCCTAAAACATTGCGGCTTGAACCCCAGTTGTTGGCGGATAAGTCACGCAAGTCATCCGGCATTCGAAGATAAAATACAGCAGCGTGTGGACCATTTTTAGCCCAAGGCAGCTCATCTCATCAGGCCTTTTTTACTCGAATGTATCGCCCAATGTCAGTCCCTTCGGGATCCATCCCTCATTTATTTTAATAAAGGTGAGATAATCAAGACTTTTTTGACCTAGGGGACTTCTCTTCTCAGTGACAATACCTCCTGCTGCACTGAAGGTCCTTTCTGACAGGACACTTGAAGCGGGGCAGGCCAGAAGTTTGATTGCAAATTGGGATAGCTCAGGCCACAGGTTAAGCCTGCACACCCAGTAGTCAAGGGGTTCATCGCTCCTCAGAGTGTCAAGATCTGCAGTTAATGCGAGGTAGTCTGCTACCTGTTGGTTGAGTTGTTCTCTGAGGGTGGATCCTGAAGGGCTGTGGTGATGCATAGGAGTTAAAAAGGTCTGCATGTCCTCCATCAACAACACGACTGGAAAGTGTCCTGTCCTTGCCAGCGGGGTCGTGGGAGGAGGAGTATTACTTTCATCTCTTCCCCTGTTAGATTCCCGTTGTGCTGTGACATCACCCTTATACGTTGTGTAAAGCATACTTTTTCATTTATTTTTGAACTGCTCCATCCTTTCCGACTTGCGGGAATTCGGTAACATTTCAGTCACTTTATGCTTATACCGGGGGTCTAGTAGCGTGGACACCCAGTACAGTTCGTTCTCCTTCAGCTTTTTTATACGAGTGTCCCTCAACAGGCACAACAGCATGAAAGACCCCATTAGCACAAGGTTGGATGCCGAGCTACTCATGTCCCGTTCCTCATCCTCACTGATCTCACTGAAGGTATCTTCTTCCCCCCAGCCACGTACAACACTATGGGTACCAGATAGGTGACAACAACGAGCACCCTGGGATGCCTGTTGTGCTTGGTCTTCCTCCTCCTCCTCAAAGCCACATTCCTCCTCTGACTCCTCTTCCTCACAATCCTCTTCCTGCGTTGCCGCTGGTCCAGCAAGCGATGCTGATAAGGCTGTTTCTGGTGGTGATGGAGACCACAACTCTTCCTCTTCACGCTCATCTATGGCCTGATCCAGCACTCTTCGCAGGGCACGCTCCAGGAAGAAAACAAATGGTATGATGTCGCTGATGGTGCCTTCGGTGCGACTGACTAGGTTTGTCACCTCCTCAAAAGGACGCATGAGCCTACAGGCATTGCGCATGAGCGTCCAGTAACGTGGCAAAAAAATCCCCAGCTCCCCAGAGGCTGTCCTAGCACCCCGGTCATACAAATACTCGTTAACAGCTTTTTCTTGTTGGAGCCGGCGGACGAACATTAGGAGTGTTGAATTTCAACGTGTCGGGCTGTCGCAAATCAAGCGCCTCACTGGCAGGTTGTTTCACCGCTGGATATCTGACAAGTGCGCCATGGCCATGTAGGAACGCCTGAAATGGCCACACACCTTCCTGGCCTGCTTCAGGATGTCCTGTAAGCCTGGGTACTTATGCACAAAGCATTGTACAATCAGATTACACACATGTGCCATGCACGGCACATGTGTCAACTTGCTAAATTTCAATGCCGCCATCAAATTACTTCCATTGTCAGAAACCACTTTGCCGATCTCCAGTTGGTGCGGAGTCAGCCACTGATCCACCTGTGCGTTCAGGGCGGACAGGAGTGCTGCTGCGGTGTGACTCTCTGCTTTCAGGCAAGTCAACCTCAAGACGGCGTGACACTGCCATATCCGAGATGTGGAATAGTACCTGGGGAGCTGGGGGGGTGCCGTTGATGTGGAGCAAGACGCAGCAGTAGAAGAGGACTCAGCCGAGGAAGAGGTTATGGAAGAGGATGGAGTAGGAGGAGTAGAGGAGGTGGCAGCAGGCCTGCCTGCAAGTCGTGGCGGTGTCACCAACTCCTCTGCAGAGCCAGGCATTCCATGCTTGGCAGCCGTCAGCAGTTTTACCCAATGCGCAGTGTAGGTGATATACCTGCCCTGACCATGCTTTGCAGACCAGCTATCAGTGGTAAGATGGACCCTTGCCCCAACACTGTGTGCCAGACATGCCATTACTTCCTTTCGCATAATCGAGTACAGGTTGGGGATTGCCTTTTGTGCAAAGAAATTTCGCCCAGGTACCTTCCACTGCGGTGTCCCAATAGCTACAAATTTTTTGAACGCCTCAGACTCCACCAGCTTGTATGATAAAAGCTGGCAGGCTAACAGTTCAGACAAGCCAGCAGTCAGATGCCGGGCAAGGGAGTGACTTGGTGACATTGGCTTCTTATGCTCAAACATGTCCTTGACAGACACCTGACTGTGGGCAGATGAGCAGAAACTGCTCCGGAAGAGAGACGGATTGGCGGATGGTTGAGAGGGGGCAAGGAGCACAGCAGTGGTTGACGTGGCTGAAGATGCTGGACCAGGAGGAGGATGGCGGCTTTGAGTTTGTGTGCTGCTTGTCCTCATGTGTTCATCCCATAGGCGTTTGTGATGTGAGATCATGTGCCTTCGCAAAGCAGTTGTACCTAGGTGGGTGTTGGACTTCCCATGACTCAGTTTATTTTGGCACAGGTTGCAAATGGCATTGCTGTTGTCAGAGGCAGACACATAAAAAAATGCCACACTGCTGTGCTCTGCGATGACGGCATTCTGGTGGTGGCAACAGCATGCGTTGATTGGCGTGCTGTCTGGCTGACCTCAGGTGCCGATGCATGCTGTCTGACTGTGCCACTAGCTCCTTGCGACGACCTCCCCCTGCTTCCAACTCGTCTCCTCCTCCTGCTCCTCTCTGTCTCCCCATCTGAACTTTCCACCTGTTCTTCTTCTCTTCTACCGGGCGCCCACGTGACATCCACGGACGCATCGTCATCATCAACCCCTTCACTTGTATCTGACAACTCAACAACGGAAGCAACGGCGGGTACAACATCATCATCATCATCATCATCACACCGTGCGTCATCCATGTCTGTAATGCTGCCTGACTGAGACATATCACAGTTATCTACATCCTCTATCAATGATTGTAAGATTAGAACTGGGATCTAGACCTCAGCTGCAGAATTGTTTTACAAAAGTGGTTGTTGTTTCACCTTCTTTAGGAGCGTAGCTATTGTTCAGGTATGCTCAAGTAATAAAGTGAATTTAATTAGTAGGTGGTAAATACTCAGGTCTGATATTTGTCAGATGGTATAGAGATCTGAGGTTGTGCTAAAAGTGTTGGTGACTTCACCTTTGGTCTGAGCAGATTGGATGTCAGATAAGTACAGAGAAGTAATAGGTAGAAGTGTAAATGCCAAGTTAGTACCAGTCCAGCACAGTAGGGGTTACTGGAGAGAGTGATGATACACAGCGCAGCTCCTACCTCTGAATACCCAGTGTGTATCTGCCTGTCAGCACTAGGTAGCGTGATGGCTGTGTGCACAGCTCCTACCTCTGAATAGACTGTGTGAATCTGCCTGTCAGCACAGGATATGCTGATGGCTGTGTGCGCAGCTCCTACCTCTGAATAGACTGTGTGAATCTGCCTGTCAGCACAGGATATGCTGACAGCAGAATTGTAGCAGAGTTCAGTTTATGCAAGGGAAAGGTGGAACAGCTGAATCTGTAGTTGGAAGCTGTTCAGAGGGTAATTGTGAAAGTTCTCTTTGCAAAGGGAATTATAGAAGAGGATTCCTTAGAATCTGAGGCTCAGAGTAATTTGAGAAATAGGATGTCCTATACTTATAATCCAAGTTAGGAGAGAAGGTAAACAAAGTTAATCCATATGCACAGCGTGCAGTTCAGGAACAAAACAAATTACCAAGCACTTGTCTGCAGGTGTGCTGGTACTGATATAGGTAAAAGGGGTGGAGTTACTAGGTGAGCAGAAGTTTAACCCTTACAGGATCCCACTCTCAGGCAAGCCGTCCCATGGCTTGCGGACAGGGGCGATCAGGATGCCTCCGATGGAACAAGGCAACCAATCTCGGTGCATGAATGTTAACCGAGGGTTCCCAGGAGTCGTCCTGACTGGTGTAGCCCTTCCAGCGAACCAGGTACTGTATGCCACTGTTATGATGTCTGGAATCTATGAGTTCTTCAACTTCGAATTCATCGGGTAAATCCTGAATTGGGTCAGAGGGAAGTACAACACTGGTGTCCCTCATAAGTCTAGCAGGTTTTATCAGTGAGACATGGAATGTGGAATGTATGTGCAAACTAGGAGCGACTGCATTTTCGTTTACCAATTTAGTTATGGGAAACAGACCTATGAACTTCCTGGCAAGTTTCTTAGCAGGAATGTTCAAACGTAGATTTTTTGTTGAAAGCCAAACGAAATCACCAATAGAGTATACTGGAGATGGCCTTCTCCTCTGGTCATAATATTTCTTTTGAGAATCTTGAGCCTGTTTGATGTTATCTTGAAGAGTCCTAAAGACCTCCAGCATGGAGTTAGTCAACTGGTCTACCTGTGGAGAGTCTGAGACAACACCTGGGGCTAAAGAAAATGTAGAGTGAAACCCATGGTTGGCGAAGAAAGGTGACATCTTAGTACTGGCATTGCTTGCATCATTATAGGCATATTCGGCGAGAGGTAAATATTCCTCCCAATCATGTTGATGTTGTGAACAGTAACACCGGAGGTACTGCTCAAGCCATTGGTTTGTTCTTTCCACCTGTCCATTCGTCTGTGGATGATAGGAAGACGAGAAACGATTGTCGATCTGCAGGATTCTGCAAAGATGTCTCCAGAAGTTAGATGTGAACTGTGTCCCTCTGTCCGAATACAGTGTTGAAGGGATTCCATGTAATTTGATTATATGCTTGACAAATAGTGTTGCTGTCTCCGCTGCTGTAGGGAGTTTATGGAATGGCACAAAGTGTGCCATCTTGGTGAGATGATCAATGACTACAAGGATTGTTGTTTGTAAATTCGAGACTGGTAATTCTACAATAAAATCTTAACCAACATGTTGCCATGGTTTCTCTGGAATGGGTAGAGGTAACAGAAAACCAAATGGGCTTTCATTTTCGTTTTTGCAGGTTGTACAGATAAGGCAACTACTTATGTGTTCCTTTATTGAGTCCTTTAACCCAGGCCACCAGAATTCTCGTGTTATCCGTTCTGAAGTGCGTCTCACTCCCTGATGTCCGGATAGAGGGGTATCATGGAACAAGTGAATCAATTGTTGTCTAAGACTAACTGGGATATACAATTTTTCATTGTGGTAGTAGAGGCCATTGGAATGTAGAGTGACCTGATCCTTTGGTAAAGCGGAATCAGATTTTAGTGCCTCTACGATTTGTTTTGAGTAGGAAGATATAACACCTAAGAAGCGTTCTGGAGGTATCATAGATTTTTGTGTTGAGGTTTCTGGGGGTTTGTCCTCTTTTCATGACAAGGCATCTGCCTTGCCATTCTTGTTTGCTGGTCGATAGATTATATTTAAGTTGAACCTGGCAAAATACAGGCTCCATCTCACCTGTCTTGCGGAAAGGGTCTTGTTGGTTTGTAAATACTCCAGGTTTTTATGATCAGTGTAGATCACCAATGGATGGAGAGTGCCCTCGAGAAGATGCCTCCAATGTTCTAGTGATCTCTTTATTGCAAGGAGTTCTTTGTCACCAATGGGATAGTTTCTCTCAGCTGGTGACATGACTTTAGACAGGTAAGCTACTGGATGGAGTGGGGTGGCCGGTGTCTCTCGTTGTGACAGTACAGCTCCGATGGCATAATCAGAGGAATCCACCTCAAGAGTGTAAGGTAGCTCAGGATTGGGAAATTTCAAGATTGGAGCTGTAGTAAAGCGGGACTTCAATTCTAGGAAAGCATTATTTGCTTGAGGAGTCCAGCGGAATTGCGTAGATCCAGATAGTGTTGAGAGAGGTTTTGCGATTTTCGAGAAATTCTTAATAAATTTGCGATAATAATTCGCAAAACCTAGGAAGCATTGGAGCTCCTTTTTTGTTGTGGGCTTTTTCCATTCAATGACTGTCTGTACTTTATTTTGTTCCATCTCAATTCCTGCTGGAGAGATATGGTACCCTAAGAATGAAATTTGGTTAGTGTGGAACACACATTTCTCTGGCTTGGCGTACAGATGATGAGTACGTAAGTGGGAGAGGACCCAACGGACATGTTTAATATGTTCGGATATATTTTTTGAGTAGATTAAGATGTCGTCTAAATATATCACGATACATACGTCTAAGAGATCCCTAAAAATATCATTGATAAAAAATTGGAACGTTGCTGGGGCGTTGCAAAGCCCAAATGGCATCACGAGATATTCGTAGAGGCCGTATCTGGTACGGAACGCAGTGAGCCATTCATCACCGTCTCTAATGCGGACTAAATTATAGGCTCCACGTAGGTCAAGCTTTGTAAAAACAGTAGCTTGATGCAATCTTTCTATAAGTTCGGGAATTAACAGAAGGGGGTACCTATTTTTAATAGTCCTCTTATTAAGTTCCCGATAGTCTATTATGGGACGTAGAGATGAATCTTTGTTTTTGACAAAAAAATCCCCGCACCAGCTGCAGAGGTGGATGGTCGTATGAACCCCTTACGTATGTTTTCATCCAAATATGTTTTCAGATAATAAAATTCTGGCTTACTTAGAGAGTACAAATGTCCGTAAGGAACTATTGCTCCAGGCTGGAGATCTATCGGGCAGTCATAGACTCGATGCGGCGGTAGTGCCTCAGCCTCTTTTTTACTGAATACATCAACGAAATCGGTGTATTCTTTGGGTAGTGTGAGTTCATTTTCCTGTAGATGTAAGAGTAAACCCTGATGTGGATAGCAGGTTGTCTTGCAAAATGTGGATGTGAAATCGACGGACAAGTCCTTCCAATTAATTTGGGGCTGATGTAATTGCAGCCAACTTAGGCCTAAAATAATAGGGAACAATGGTGAGGGTAGGATATCGAATGTAAGATATTCGGTGTGCCCTGAAGGTGTTTGTACCTGTAAAGGTATCGTCTGCTGTGTAATGGGACATGTGGAGATATTGGTACCATCAATAAGGCGAATAGACACAGGTTGTTGCTTGCAAACAAAAGGAATTTTATTGACAGCTACAACATCTTTATCTATATAGTTGCCGTAGGCTCCGCTGTCTACTAAGGCATTAGTCGTCAGTCTGTTTTGGTCCCACTGTAAATGGAGAGAGAGATAACAATAAGGGGAATTGCTCTGACAGGTATGTGCAGTGTGAATGTGATGGAACTTACTTTTCCTTGATTTTTGAAGTACTGGACACTCTTTTACGGTGTGGCTGGGATTTGCGCAGTACATACAGAGGTACTGTGTTCTCCTTCGGTTCCGTTCTTCTGAGGTAAGGGGACCTCTAATCACACCTATGTCCATAGGTTCGACCGTATTCTTGCAGGAAGTTGCTGGTCTTACATAATTCGAGGGTTTAGATGTGCTTTTTGGCGTACCCCTCTCACTTCTCCTCTCTCGCAGCCTACGATCTATTTGTATCGTCAGCTTCATTAATCCTTCCAAGGTATCGGGAAGCTCTGCACGGGCTAACTCATCCTTAATAGGATCTGACAGGCCTATCCTGTATTGATTTTTTAGCACAATGGCGTTCCACTGCGAGTCGGTTGAATACAGTTTGAATTCCGTAATATAATCTTCAACCTGTCTTCGGCCTTGTTTGAGGCCTCTCATATTGGATTCTGCAGTTAACTGTAAGTTAGAATCAACATAAAGTTCATCCATTGTAGCAAGAAATTGTGGGAAGGAGGTTAAGACTGGATCATTGGCCTCATACAGTGTATCCGCCCAAACCCTTGGTTGGTCATGTAAGAAAGATATCATAGTTAGTACTTTGATTTTATCTGTACTGTAGGTTTTTGGCTTCAATTGAAATAACAGAGTGCAAGCATTTTTAAAATGTCTATAATTCTTGCGATTACCTGAGAAGGTATCTGGCAGCGAGACTTGAGGTTCTATGGTAGGCTCTGAAGAGGATGCTTTTGGAGTGAGGGAGTCACTTATTATACCTCTTAAGGTCTGGTTCTCAACTTGAAGCTCCCTGAGTCCCTGTGAGAGCTGGTCCACTCTCTGAGAAAGATTATACACCACTTGTGGCAATTCTGCTGGGTCCATTTTATGGCTTGGTAATATGTAAGATTAGAACTGGGATCTAGACCTCAGCTGCAGAATTGTTTTACAAAAGTGGTTGTTGTTTCACCTTCTTTAGGAGCGTAGCTATTGTTCAGGTACGCTCAAGTAATAAAGTGAATTTAATTAGTAGGTGGTAAATACTCAGGTCTGATATTTGTCAGATGGTATAGAGATCTGAGGTTGTGCTAAAAGTGTTGGTGACTTCACCTTTGGTCTGAGCAGATTGGATGTTAGATAAGTACAGAGAAGTAATAGGTAGAAGTGTAAATGCCAAGTTAGTACCAGTCCAGCACAGTAGGGGTTACTGGAGAGAGTGATGATACACAGCGCAGCTCCTACCTCTGAATACCCAGTGTGTATCTGCCTGTCAGCACTAGGTAACGTGATGGCTGTGTGCGCAGCTCCTACCTCTGAATAGACTATCGCCTAGATTTAGAGTTCTGCGTCCAAAGGGGTGCATTAGCTACGCGTGCTTTTTTTCTCCCGCACCTTTTAAATACCGCTGGTATTTAGAGTTCACAGAATGGCTGGGTTCTCAGTGCGTTAGGCTCCAAAAAGGGAGCGTAGAGCATAATTTAACGCCACTGCAACTCTAGATACCAGCGGTGCTTACGGACGCGGCCAGCTTCAAAAACGTGCTCGTGCACGATTCCCCCATAGAAAACAATGGGGCCATTTGAGCTGAAAAAAAACCTAACACCTGCAAAAAAGCCGCGTTCAGCTCCTAACGCAGCCCCATTGTTTTCTATGGGGAAACACTTCCTACGTCTGCACCTAACACTCTAACATGAACCCCGAGTCTAAACACCCCTAACCTTACACTTATTAACCCCTATTCTGCCGCCCCCGCTATCGCTGACACCTGCATATTATTATTAACCCCTAATCTGCCACTCCGTACACCACCGCCACCTACATTATAGCTATGTACCCCTAATCTGCTGCCCCTAACACCGCCGACCCCTATATTATATTTATTAACCCCTAATCTGCCCCCCACAATGTCGCCCCCAGCTACCTACACTTATTAACCCCTAATCTGCCGAGTGGACCGCACCGCTACTATAATAAAGTTATTAACCCCTAATCCGCCTCACTCCCGCCTCAATAACCTATAATAAATAGTATTAACCCCTAATCTGCCCTCCCTAACATCACCGACACCTAACTTCAATTATTAACCCCTAATCTGCCGACCGAATCTCGCCCCTACTGTAATAAATGGATTAACCCCTAAAGCTAAGTCTAACCCTAACACTAACACCCCCCTAAGTTAAATATAATTTAAATCTAACGAAATAAATTAACTCTTATTAAATAAATTATTCCTATTTAAAGCTAAATACCTGTAAAATAAACCCTAATATAGCTACAATATAAATTATAATTATATTATAGCTATTTTAGGATTAATATTTATTTTACAGGTAACTTTGTATTTATTTTAACCAGGTACAATAGCTATTAAATAGTTAAGAACTATTTAATAGCTAAAATAGTTTAAATAATTACAAAATTACCTGTAAAATAAATCCTAACCTAAGTTACAATTAAACCTAACACTACACTATCAATAAATTAATTAAATAAAATACCTACAATTACCTACAATTAAACCTAACACTACACTATCAATAAATTAATTAAATAAAATACCTACAATTACCTACAATTAAACCTAACACTACACTATCAATAAATTAATTAAATACAATACCTACAAATAAATACATTTAAATAAACTAACTAAAGTACAAAAAATAAAAAAGAACTAAGTTACAAAAAATAAAAAAATATTTACAAACATCAGAAAAATATTACAACAATTTTAAACTAATTACACCTACTCTAAGCCCCCTAATAAAATAACAAAGCCCCCCAAAATAAAAAAATGCCCTACCCTATTCTAAATTTAAAAAGTTCAAAGCTCTTTTACCTTACCAGCCCTGAACAGGGCCCTTTGCGGGGCATGCCCCAAAGAATTCAGCTCTTTTGCCTGTAAAAAAACACATACAATAACAAGATAATGTGAGTGGTGGCACTGGACAAGTGGGCACAGTATACGCTGTGAGCCTGACACAAAAAAGCAGACTTATGTTTCACAGTCAAAATATTTATTTTTTATTTTTAAAATGTACACTTACACTGCTATTAAACAAGATAATATGAGTGGTGGCACTGGGCAAGTGGGCACAGTATACGCTGTGAGCCTGACACAAAAAAGCAGACTGATGTTTCACAGTCAAAAAAGTTTTTTTATTTTTAAATGTACACTTACACTACTATTAAACAAGATAATATGAGTGGTGGCACTGGGCAAGTGGGCACAGTATACGCTGTGAGCCTGACACAAAAAAGCAGACTGATGTTTCAGAGTCAAAATAGTTATTTTAGTTTTAAAATGTACACTTACACTACTATAAAACAAGATAATATGAGTGGTTGCACTGGACCAGTGAACACAGTATACGCTGTGAGCCTGACACAAAAAAAGCAGACTTATGTTTCACAGTCAAATTTTTTTTTTATTTTTAAAATGTACACTTACACTACTATAAAACAAGATAATATGAGTGGTGGCACTGGACTAGTGGGCACAGTATACGCTGTGAGCCTGACACAAAAAAGCAGACTTATGTTTAACAGTCCAAAAAGTTTTTATTTTTTTAAATGTACACTTACACTACTATTAAACAAGATATGAGTAGTGGCACTGGGCAAGTGGGCCCAGTATAAGCTGTGAGCCTGACACAAAAAAGCAGACTGATGTTTCACAGTCCAAAAAGTTTTTATTTTTTTAAATGTACACTTACACTACTATTAAACAAGATAATATGAGTGGTGGCACTGGGCAAGTGGGCACAGTATACGCTGTGAGCCTGACACAAAAAAGCAGACTGATGATTCAGAGTCAAAAATTTTTTTTTTATTTCTAAAATGTACACTTACACTACTATTAAACAAGATAATATGAGTGGTGGCACTGGACCAGTGGGCACAGTATACGCTGTGAGCCTGACACAAAAAAGCAGACTGATGTTTCAGAGTCAAAATAGTTTTTTTATTTTTAAAATGTACACTTACACTACTATAAAACAAGATAATATGAGTTGTGGCACTGAACCAGTGGTCACAGTATATGCTGTGAGCCTGACACAAAAAAGCAGACTGATGTTTCACAGTCAAAATATATTTTTTTTTTTTTTAAATGTACACTTACACTACTATTAAACAAGATAATATGAGTGGTGGCACTGGGCAAGTAGGCACTGTATATGCTGTGAGCCTGACACACAGGCTGGCAGTGGCAGGCTGGCCTGGCAACTGGAATTAGATTACACTAGCAGACTGATGTAAAAGTTTTTTTTTTTTAAATTTACACTACTGTTACACCAGATATGAGTGCTGGCACTGAGCAAGTAGGCACAGTATATGCTGTGAGCCTGACACACAGGCTGGCAGTGGCAGGCTGGCCTGGCAACTGAAATTAGATTACACTAGCAGACTGATGTAAAAGTTTTTTTTTTAAATTTACACTAATGTTACACCAGATATGAGTGGTGGCACTGAGCAAATAGGCACAGTATATGCTGTGAACCTGACACACAGGCTGGCAGTGGCAGGCGGGCAACTGCTATTAGATTACACTAGCAAACTGATGTAAAAGTTTTTTTTTTTAAATTTACACTACTGTTACACCAGATATGAGTGGTGGCACTGAGCAAGTAGGCACAGTATATGCTGTGAGCCTGACACACAGGCTGGCAGTGGCAGGCTGGCCTGGCAACTGAAATTAGATTACACTAGCAGACTGATGTAAAAGTTTTTTTTTTAAATTTACACTAATGTTACACCAGATATGAGTGGTGGCACTGAGCAAGTAGGCACAGTATATGCTGTGAGCCTGACACACAGGCTGGCAGTGGCAGGAGGGCAACTGCTATTAGATTACACTAGCAAACTGATGTAAAAGTTTTTTTTTTAAAATTTACACTACTGTTACACCAGATATGAGTGGTGGCACTGAGCAAGTAGGCACAGTATATGCTGTGAGTCTGACACACAGGCTGGCAGTGGCAGGCTGGCCTGGCAACTGAAATTAGATTACACTAGCAGACTGATGTAAAAGTTTTTTTTTTAAATTTACACTAATGTTACACCAGATATGAGTGGTGGCACTGAGCAAGTAGGCACAGTATATGCTGTGAGCCTGACACACAGGCTGGCAGTGGCAGGCAGGCAACTGCTATTAGATTACCAAAAAAAAAGAAAAAAAAAGACTGATGTAGCCCTAAAAAGGGCTTTTTGGGGTGCTGTCCTTACAGCAGAGATCAGATGAGTCCTTCAGGACTGTAGTGGACACTGAATACACTAGCCTAGCTATCGATTTCCCTATTAAATTAGCAGCAGCTACACTGTCCCTCCTCTCACTAACAATGCAGGATCAGAATGAATCTATAATGGCTGCTGCCCAGGAGCTGGGAGGGAGTGTCTGCTGCTGATTGGCTGTAATGTGTCTGCAGACTGTGAGATACAGGGTCAAAGTTTACTCAATGATGATGAATAGGGGGCGGGTCGAACATCGCATATGTTTGCCCGCCGCTGCGAACGCGAACAAGCTATGTTCGTCGGGAACTGTTCTCCGGCGAACTGTTCGCGACATCACTAATAACTAATAGTTACATTGTAGCTAGCTTAGGATTTATATTTATTTTACAGGCAACTTTGTATTTATTTTAACTAGGTACAATAGTTATAAATAGTTATTAACTATTTAATAACTACCTAGTTAAAATAAGTATAAAATTACCTGTAAAATAAACCCTAACCTAAGTTACAATTACACCTAACACTACACTATAATTAAACTAATTACCTAAACTACCTACAATTAATTACAATTAAATTAAATAAACTAAATTACGAAAAAAACAAACACTAAATTACAGGAAAAAAAAAGAATTACAAGAATTTTAAACTAATTACACCTAATCTAATCCCCCTAATAAAATAAAAAAGCCCCCCAAAATAATATAATTCCCTACCCTATACTAAATTACAAATAGCCCTTAAAAGGGCCTTTTGCGGGGCATTGCCCCAAATTAATGAGCTCTTTCACCTGTAAAAAAAAATACAATACCCCCCCCAACATTAAAACCCACCACCCACACACCCAACCCTACTCTAAAACCCACCCAATCCCCCCTTAAAAAAACCTAACACTACCCCCTTGAAGATCACCCTACCTTGAGCCGTCTTCACCCAGCCGGGCAATCAGCCAATAGAATGCGAGGTCAATCCTATTGGCTGATTGCATCAGCCAATTGGATTTTTCCTACCTTAATTCCGATTGGCTGCTAGGATTCTATCAGCCAATCGGAATTCAAGGGACGCCATCTTGGATGATGTCATTTAAAGGTTCAGTCATTCAGTCGTCGGCTGTCGCATGAAGAGGATGCTCCGCGTTGGATATCTTGAAGATGAACCCACTCCGCTCCGGAAGGATGAAGATAGCAGATGCCGTCTGGATGAAGCCTTCTGCCAGTCTGGATGTCCTCTTCTGGCCGGATAGGATGAAGACTTCGGACCCTCTGGAGAAGCACTTGTGCCCGGCTGGGTGAAGACGGCTCAAGGTAGGGTGATCTTCAAGGGGGTAGCGTTAGGTTTTTTTAAGGAGGGATTGGGTGGGTTTTAGAGTAGGGTTGGGTGTGTAGGTGGTGGGTTTTAATGTTGGGGTGAAATAGCTGATTACTTTGGGGCAATGCCCCGAAAAAGGTCCTTTTAAGGGCTATTTGTAATTTAGTATAGGGTAGGGAATTTTATTATTTTGGGGGGCTTTTTTATTTTATTAGGGGGATTAGATTAGGTGTAATTAGTTTAAAATTCTTGTAATTCTTTTTTTTCTGTAATTTAGTGTTTGTTTTTTTCATAATTAAGTTTATTTAATTTAATTGTAATTAATTGTAGGAAGTTTAGGTAATTAGTTTAATTATAGTGTAGTGTTAGGTGTAATTGTAACTTAGGTTAGGGTTTATTTTAGAGGTAATTTTGTACTTATTTTAGCTAGGTAGTTATTAAATAGTTAATAACTATTTAATAACTATTCTACCTAGTTAAAATAAATACAAAGTTGCCTGTAAAATAAAAATAAATCCTAAACTAGCTACAATGCAACTATTAGTTATATTGTAGCTAGCTTAGGGTTTATTTTATCGGTAAGTATTTAGTTTTAAATAGGATTAATTTATTTAATTATGTTAAATTTATTTCGTTTAATTTAAATTATATTTAAGTTAGGGGGGGTTAGACTTATGGTTAGACTTAGGGGTTAATAAATTTAATATAGTTGCGGCGACGTTGGGGGGGCAGATTAGGGGTTAATAAATATAATGTAGGTGTTGGCGATGTTGGGGGCAGTAGATTAGGGGTTCGTAAGTATAATGTAGGTGGCAGCGGTGTCCGGAGCGGCAGATTAGGGGTTAATAATATAATGTAGGTGGCGACGATGTCGGGGGCGGCAGATTAGGGGTTAATAAGTGTAATATTAGGGGTGTTTAGACTCGGGGTTCATGTTAGGGTGTTAGGTGCAGACATAACTTTTCTTTCCCCATAGGAAACAATGGGGCTGCATTAGGAGCTGAATGCTGTTTTTTTACAGGTGTTAGGTTTTTTTCAGCCAGCTCAGCCCCATTTTTTCCTATGGGGAAATCGTGCACGTGCACATTTTGCCAGCTTACCGCTACTGTAAGCAACGCTGGTATTGAGGTGAGATGTGGAGCTAAATTTTGCTCAACGCTCACTTTTCTGAGGCTGACGCTGGCTTGAAGAAAACTCGTAATACCAGCGTTGGCTTAAGTGAGCGGCAAGAAAAAAAGGCTTGTTAGCCCCGCACAGCCTTACCGACAAAAACTTGTAATCTAGGCGTTAGTTAGTTGCGGCATGGTCTGGGAGCGGTGGAATAAGGGTTAATACATTTATTAGAGTTGCGGTGGGCTCCGGGAGAGGCGGGATAGGGGTTAATACATTTATTAGAGTTGTGGTGGGCTCCAGGAGCGGCGAGATAGGGGTTAATACCTTTATTAAAGTTGAAGCGGGGTCGGACAGTGGCGGGATAGGGGTTAGTATAGTGGTGGTGTTTAGTGACAGTATATAAATAAAGCTGGGAAAAAGCCAAGCGGGATAGGGGTTAATAACTTTATTTAGCTGCGGCGGGGTCCGGGAGCAGCGGGATAGGGGTTAATACATTTATTAGAGTTGCGGTGGGCTCCGGGAGCGGCGGGATAGGGGTTAATACATTTATTAGAGTTGTGGTGGGCTCTGGGAGCGGCGAGATAGGGGTTAATACCTTTATTAAAGTTGAAGCGGGGTCGGGCAGTGGCGGGATAGGGGTTAGTATAGCGGTGGTGTTTAGTGACAGTATATAAATAAAGCTGGGAAAAAGCCAAATAGCAGCGAGATCGATGACTTTACTTAACAACAGTCCGCTGCAAATCGCCCCGTACTTGGTGCGCGTCTTTTTGACAGCTTTTTTAATAAATAAGGAGAGTGTATTATGGTCCTCGGCCACGATGTTAGGCGATGTCAGGCGAGCGTATTGGTGCCGTTGAATGCAAGAAGAAAGTTGACGGCTTGATAAGTAGGCCTCTCTGAGTAGTATGCAAATTATACATGCATTTTCTTAATTAAAGGGACACTAATCATGGGTTAGTGTTGCAGAATCTGTGGGTGCTCTACTAATAACTAATAATAATAATAATAATAATAATAATAATAATAATAATAATGGATGCTGCTATTATGGAACCTAGGTTACACTTCAGGTATCTGAAGGAGAGTTGCCCCACATGTGCAAACACATTAGCACTGGAATGAAGTAAAAGCTAGATTTCAACATGGCAGCCCCCCTTATTAGAGGGAGGCGGGGAATAACCTCAGTACAATGCTTATAAAATATATTTAGTGTTTAATGTCCCTTTAAATATATTGCTCTTATATTAAATTAACTAGCTTGGAGTGATTTAGCTTTAAAGTATTAAAATAAATTTGAGTAATTTGTTTCACAAAAAAATCTACTTGAAATCTTAGTAAATGCAGGTCACACACTTAGTCTGATGAAAAGTACACAAGGATAAGAACGTAACACAGTCAAAGAACGTAAATCTTTCCTAGTTCAATATTTAATTGGCTTCATTGATCAGAAAGCTGTAAATTTAAAGTATGTACAGGGAGTGCAGAATTATTAGGCAAATGAGTATTTTGACCACATCATCCTCTTTATGCATGTTGTCTTACTCCAAGCTGTATAGGCTCGAAAGCCTACTACCAATTAAGCATATTAGGTGTTGTGCATCTCTGTAATGAGAAGGGGTGTGGTCTAATGACATCAACACCCTATATCAGGTGTGCATAATTATTAAGCAACTTCCTTTCCTTTGGCAAAATGGGTCAAAAGAAGGAATTGACAGGCTCAGAAAAGTCAAAAATAGTGAGATATCTTGCAGAGGGATGCAGCACTCTTAAAATTGCAAAGCTTCTGAAGCGTGATCATCGAACAATCAAGCGTTTCATTCAAAATAGTCAACAGGGTCGCAAAAAGCGTGTGGAAAAACCAAGGCGCAAAATAACTGCCCATGAACTGAGAAAAGTCAAGCGTGCAGCTGCCAAGATGCCACTTGCCACCAGTTTGGCCATATTTCAGAGCTGCAACATCACTGGAGTGCCCAAAAGCACAAGGTGTGCAATACTCAGAGACATGGCCAAGGTAAGAAAGGCTGAAAGACGACCACCACTGAACAAGACACACAAGCTGAAACGTCAAGACTGGGCCAAGAAATATCTCAAGACTGATTTTTCTAAGGTTTTATGGACTGATGAAATGAGAGTGAGTCTTGATGGGCCAGATGGATGGGCCCGTGGCTGGATTGGTAAAGGGCAGAGAGCTCCAGTCCGACTCAGACGCCAGCAAGGTGGAGGTGGAGTACTGGTTTGGGCTGGTATCATCAAAGATGAGCTTGTGGGGCCTTTTCGGGTTGAGGATGGAGTCAAGCTCAACTCCCAGTCCTACTGCCAGTTTCTGGAAGACACCTTCTTCAAGCAGTGGTGCAGGAAGAAGTCTGCATCCTTCAAGAAAAACATGATTTTCATGCAGGACAATGCTCCATCACACGCGTCCATGTACTCCACAGCGTGGCTGGTAAGAAAGGGTATAAAAGAAGAAAATCTAATGACATGGCCTCCTTGTTCACCTGATCTGAACCCCATTGAGAACCTGTGGTCCATCATCAAATGTGAGATTTACAAGGAGGGAAAACAGTACACCTCTCTGAACAGTGTCTGGGAGGCTGTGGTTGCTGCTGCACGCAATGTTGATGGTGAACAGATCAAAACACTGACAGAATCCATGGATGGCAGGCTTTTGAGTGTCCTTGCAAAGAAAGGTGGCTATATTGGTCACTGATTTGTTTTTGTTTTGTTTTTGAATGTCAGAAATGTATATTTGTGAATGTTGAGATGTTATATTGGTTTCACTGGTAAAAATAAATAATTGAAATGGGTATATATTTGTTTTTTGTTAAGTTGCCTAATAATTATGCACAGTAATAGTCACCTGCACACACAGATATCTCCCTAAAATAGCTAAAACTAAAAACAAACTAAAAACTACTTCCAAAAATATTCAGCTTTGATATTAATGAGTTTTTTGGGTTCATTGAGAACATGGTTGTTGTTCAATAATAAAATTAATCCTCAAAAATACAACTTGCCTAATAATTCTGCACTCCCTGTATTTGGGAGAAAACATACTTAGGGGCCGATTTATCAATGTTGGGCGGACATGATCCACTGTAGCTGATCATGTCCGCCAGTCTTCGCTGAATGCTGACATGGTGAACTGCTTGTGCAATGCCACCCCCTGCAGATTCGTGGCCAATCGACCGCTAGCAGGGGGTGTCAATAAACCTGAACATACCTAATTGGGCGGATTGATGTACGCTGCCTCAGAGGAGGAGAATGAGTTAAGAAGCAGCGGTCTTAAGAGAAAACCTATGTTACAGAATTTGACTTATGCTCTCTAAGGAAACGCAAACAAATGGAAGAGATTGTTAATGTCCCTTTAAGACATTCACAATTCTAGGCTATATTAAGGAGTTATTATGGATTTTTAATATAGCAAACTTCTTTTCAATTTGAGGGGATACGTTGTTGGGAGGGAGATAGGAGAAATGTGTTTGCAATAAGAGGGAAAAAATCAGGAATTAGATTTTTGTGGGAGTTTGCAATAGGGGATTGTATAGGAAGTTAGAATTTATTTTAATTTTAATTATAATTTTTCCTAATGAGAGTAGCAGGTAGTGGTTTTGCACTTGGTTACTGGTGCTGCATGGGGGGAGATTGCTTACCAGGTACAGCCAGCCAGATTGGGATCATGGTTAGGGTTAATTGTTGTTAATAGATGTCAATGAATAGTAAAAGTAGTTGGAGGCCAGATCTAAGGGTTAAGGATGATCTGGCAGGCTGGCTAAGCAGCAGTTAGGTTTTATTGAAGTAGGGGTTGGGTTGTTGGTATAGAAAGCAACAATGGTATTTATGTGACACAAGGGCCATGTTATAGCAACTGTGGTCAGCAGCTCCTTACCTGGGTAGTCATAGCAACCAGCCATAAGAAGACACAACAGTTTAATAACCAGCTGCTTTACAAAATATTGTTGATTCTTTTTTGAGGAGGTACTTAATGTTAGTCTAGTTCATACTTCCATTAAAAATAAGTGCACATGCAGATTGTTTTTGTGACTCCAAACCTATTTTAACATGGCCGTCACTATAAAACTGCCATTTCAAACATACACACCAATTACACGGTTGCACTTGTGCTCATTGATGGGTAAAGAACTCTCATATACAATATTTATCTGACCTAACAGACACAAGTTATACATCTTTATCAGGATTCATTGATTTACTGATGTCCCTCTCTCACTTTAATTGTTGCCTATTAGAGAATGATCTCTTATAACTATATTACTGGTGATTAGCTCATAGGCAGAATTCATACAGCCATGTTTTTGATCGGTGGATAAAATTTACAATTCATAAAGCTGAAATTGTGCTAATTAGCTGACAAACATAGTCGTTTGAGTGCTCATGGGCTACCAGCCATAGCAGTATCTAAATTCATTGGCTAACTGCCATAGCAGTATGAGTGTTTATTGGCTGACTGCTATAGCAGTATAAGTGTTTCATTGGCTGACAGGAATAGCATTAATTGGGTTCATTGGCTGACAGCAGCAAACCAGAAAATAATAAGTACATCTAATTTGCATTGGAGCAACACGTTGAAACGGGAATTTGAAAAGTTGCATAATTGTCAGTTTTCAAAGAAAGTGTGGGTCCCATTTCCACAGAAATATAAATTAACCATTTACCCACTAAAGTTAGTTATACACTTGTCCAAATAACATAGCATGATAGGGGACACATTTGTTCTATGAAAGCAACCATGTTTCATCTTAAAAAAACAACTCAGACTTTTGACATTCAGAAACTTAGAAAAAGCCACAGCTGTGCTATAGTTTGCAGTGGTGCACAGGAAGATCAGAAATGGCATAAAAGTAAACATACTGACCTTTAAAATAACCTTATAAAATTGGTGAGTAGCTTTGACATTCCTTAAAATCCCTTTACAGTTCCTAAATATTTTTATATTTTATTCAAAACCTATTTTACCTGCTTAATTTTATGAAACTACAAAGGTGGCCTATAAAGATCATATGAAATAATTTTCATTGTTCCGTCCTCAAAAGTATGGTGCGCTGTTAATTAAAATTAGAGGTACAATTTAGAACAGAACAGCCTCATCTTTAAATTTCTGTAAAGCTATGATGTTCTCTTAAAAAGCTTATGTTAATCTGAGCTTTTTATCCTTTGTATTTTTTTACTCTTTGTCTAAATGAGCATTTATTCAAAGCGCTCGCTGTCAGATCTTGCACATAGCGGTATTAAATCATTTGTGGGAAACACAAGTGCTAATTATTCAATTAGGAATTAACAACTCCCTATTGCTTTGCCTTATTTCAGTAATTACACTAAGGATTTACCTCTAGGAGGTATTATTGTTTGACCAAAAAAAGGCTAAATGTCTTGCGTCTTTGTTACACAAGGATTAAGGCTCTCATAAAGCTTGTCAATCATTACATATTGCAACCCCAAGTTAATCCTTTACCTATGATAAAAAAAATTCTGTTTGAGAGCCAAGGTAAAGGTTTTATAGAATTATTATAATTATTATTATTGATTTTAATTGTTAAAGAAATGCCTTAAAAAGGTGAAGCTTAAAATGGCATTAAACACCTTTCGATTTTGTGTAAAAAAAAAAAAAAGAAAAGCCATAGAGATGCCAAAAATCAGATTCTGTAACTTGTAAATGTTGTGACTCAGATTGTTATTTTAAAGGGCCATAATACCCAAATGTTTAAACACTTGAAAGTGATGCAGCATAGCTGTAAAAAGCTGACTAGAAAATATCTCCTGAACATCTCTATGTAAAAAAGAAAGATATTTTACCTCAAAAGTTCCTCAGTAGCCACCTCCCATTGTAAAGGACTTCTAAGCAGAATTTTAGTGTGTCTGTCCTGGGACATCTTAGGGGATGAGCATCGTGAACTCTCATATTATTTCACCAATCAGGTAAAGGAAGCTTACTATGAAATCTCATGAGAGATAAGTCAAATCTCATGAGATCACAGTAAGAGTTCATGACCTCAGCACTGCTGATGCTGATTGGCTGCTGTTCATTTCTTCATTTTTTTTTTATTTTTACCTGCAGCTGGGAGCAGGTGAAGTATAACTTTTTACACAGAACTTACTCTGCTGAGCTGAGGAGATTGTGAGGTAAAATATCTTCCTTTTTTACATAGAGATGCTCAGGTGATATTTTCCTGTCAGCTTTTTACAGTTATAATGCATCACTTTCAAGTGATTTAGCATATGAGTATTATGTCCCTTTAAGTTATTTGCAGCATTTTGAAAACCTAATTAGCAGATTTTGTATTTTTGCTTCGCTAGGAACAGTGGGACAAAGCACAATTTTACACAAAAACAAGTGCTATTTAATGTTTCCTGGAAAAAAAAAGAAAGATTTTTTTTAAATATATGCATCAGAAATTAATCATTATGTTTAAAAAATATCTGCATAGAAAATAAATGGTTTAAACACATTTTAATCTGAGATTTTGTAAGCAAAGGATGCTTCATTTTGCAGTTAAGGGACACAGCCCTTGAAAATTAGTGTTCTTTACATTTTCTCCTTTGCTGCAGCCAATTAGAAACAGATATAAATGAACTCCTGCATATATCAAGCAAACACTGTACATCAGATTTCTGAATTCCACAGAGCTCAATCCAGCTTCTCTGGGTGCAATGTAAAATACTGACATTTTCCGATATTAAAGGGACAGTATACACAAATTTTCATATAACTGCATGTAATAGAAACTAGTATAAAGAATAAGATGCACAGATACTGATATAAAAATCCAGTATAAAACTGTTTAAAAACTTACTTAGAAGCTTCCAGTTTAGCTCTGTTTAAAAGGTTACTGGAACACCCACTGCAAGGTGGAAATAGCAGACACTCCCCCTCCCCCTTCCTTTGCATATGAAAATACCCTTAACACAAATAGAAGCAAGCTGGAGTAGGTATACGTCAGTATTCTCCTAAAACTTGGTTAAGAGTCTGAATATCAGAGCAATGTTATTTAAAAATAAGCAAAACTATCCTTTATTTTTTTTATTTTATTTTTTACTGTATGGGCTATATAAATGGATCATCTACAAAACATTTATGCAAGAAAATCTAGTGTATAATGTCCCTTTAAGTACATGAGAAGTGGTCAATACAAACAATGAAATTACATTTAATAGATTTTTTCCCAATGTGCAATATTAAACTGTTTATGGGGAACTACAAAAATAGATTTTGTCTTTTTTTTTACTTATTTAATTGATTTTTCCCTTTCTATGATCCACTCCCTTCTGTGTATGTTAGTCAGTCCTCTTTTAATGTTTAAGGTTTTTATTGAGAACTTCACACATCACAACATCAAAATCAGCATATTTAGAAATACAAATCATATACTCCAAACAATTTTGGGAAGACACAGCTTCCTATACTTATACCAGGTCTTGAAAAATACAACTCCTGTTCAAAATATATCCATTATAGCTGCCAACTCGGCATGTGGGGGGGGAGGGGCGAAAAAAAAAAAAAGGAGAACCGAGATAATTACCAAATATCTACCGCCTCACTTGATAGTCAATCACCTCCCTGTCCCTGGCAGAGAGATTTTAGAGCCAATATGCTGGAAGAACCTCCCCAGCAACCAGCGACATGAAATTAACATTATTCTTCAGAGGTGTAACAAATTGAATCTGTGCCAACTGGGGCCATGCTAGAATTACCCTCTTCCACTTATCAAAGAAGAGCCTGTTAACTTTTTTTGATCCCCCGACTAGGTGCAGTCTTTCTATAATCATTTGTAACTTAATAATATTAACGGTCTCACCTACCGCCGGGGCCTCGAAAGCTCCCCATTTCAAAAATATCATATGCCGGGCTGCCAAGATAACCATATTAATTAATTGTCCCTCGCCTTTATATCGCCCGTATTCTTTTAAAAGAAAGATATGTCTTAAATGGAGAGCACACTCATCACGAAGGAACCTATTCACCCAGAATTGGATTTTACTCCAGATCCAGAATTGACGGATTTTTGGGCAATCCCATATACAATGTTGCAAATCTGCTCTCTCTTTATGACATTTGAAGCAATTCCCCTTATACCCATTCTGCTCCCATTTGCTCATCCTCATTGGGGATAGATAAAAATTATTTAGAAGCTTAAACTGTGATTCTTTCAAGCTTACTACTCTCGTGGCTGCATCTGCCAGTTTAATGCTCCTTTCAATATCTTCATCTTGCAAAAGGTTAATATATTTAGTAAGAAACATTTTCCTTTTGTTAATATGTTCTTTCCCTGATATATTTAAAAGGACAGTCTACCATTGAATTGTTATTGTTTTAAAAGATAGATAATCCTTTATTACCCATTCCCCAGTTTTGCATAACCAACACAGTTATATTAATATACTTTTTACCTCTGTGATTACCTTGTATCTAGGAACCTTCTTCCAGCCCCCTGATCACATGACTGTGACTGTTTATTATCTATTGTCTTGCATTTAGCATTGTTTTGTGCTAGATCTTAAATAACTTCCTGTGCCTGAACACAGTGTTATCTATATGGCCCACGTGTACTTTCTGTCTCTTTGTGTTGAAAATAGATTTAAAAAGCATGTGATAATAGACAGCCATCAAAGGCTTAGAAATTAGCATATGAGCCTACCTATGTTTAGTTTAAACTAAGAATACCAAGAGAAAAAAGCAAATTTGATGATAAAAGTAAATTGGAAAGTTGATTAAAATTAAAAGTCCTATCTGAATAATGAAAGTTTAATTAATACTAGACTGTCCCTTTAATAAGACTTTATACCAGCATGATATTGATCTTTTGCAGACCGCGTATAATTTCACTCCTGCATCAATTGCTGGGTCCCACGCGATTCTATAAATTTGCAATAGTTTAGAAAAGTAACTTCTAGCTTGTAAATAAGAATAGAAAGTTTTTGTCGGTAACTGATATTGTTCAGCCAATGTTTCAAATGTTTGTAGGACTTGCCCTTCACCCTGGACTAACTCGGAAAAATAACGTAACCCTTTCTGCCACCAGATTTTAAAAGCCGAATTATTGTTAATCCCAGGTATAAAATAGGGGGTACCATTGAACGGCAAATATCTTGATATATAGAAATCTTGGCCTACTAATCCGCAAAATTTCTGCCATGCGCGAACCACATTGGCAAAAGTTAAGAGAGTACTGACATTGCTGGGCAAACTCCTAAATGGATGATATAAGATTGCCTTAAGATCAAAGGGTTTTAACAGTGTGGATTCTAAATCATAATAAGTCACATGGTTAGCTTCCGTTAACCAGTCTATTCCGAATTTCATAAGGGCGACTATATTGTATCTTACAATGTCCGGTAAAGCCAAACTCGCATATCTTTTGCTTTGAACAAGTTTCTCGGTTGCTATACGAATTTTCTTCTTAGCTCATATAAAATGTGCACAAGCTCTATTGTACCTTGCAACATCTCGTTTATTGATCAATAATGGTAGGTTTTGCATTAAGAATAATAACTGGGGGAAAGCTATCGTTTTAATCAACACTATTTTCGCGGAAAGCAATAAGTATTGTATATTCCACTTACCTAATCTTTCCTCTAGATCTTCAAAAAACTCAGCATAATTAAGACTATACCATTCATTAGGATTTTTACTTATTTTAATACCTAAATAATTTATCGATTTTACTACTGTGAAACCATGTTGTAAAAGACTCGCTCTTGTTTGATTGATCCAAAGCAGCTCTGACTTTTCCTTGTTAATTTTATATCTGGAGAAAGTAGTAAAATTATTAATAATTGCCAAACATTTGGGTATACTATCTTTGGTGTGCTGTAAGAATAACATAATGTCGTCGGCATATAAAGAGATTACAACATTATGTCCCCCGAATTCTATTCCCTTTAATTCTTGCCTAAGTTGGACGGCCAAAGGTTCTAGTGCTAGATCAAAAAGTAAGGGCGACAGGGGACAACCCTGTCTAGTCCCTCTTTGCAGGGTTATAAACTGAGATAGTTTGCCGTTTACCAACAATTGGGACCGTGGACTGGTATAAATCCTTTTAATTAACTGAACCAGATTACCTTCAAAACCGAATTTCTTAAGAGTCGTAAATAAGTGATCCCAAATTATGGAATCAAACGCTTTTTCTGCATCAATCATAAGCATAGCCAGATCTGCTTGCGATTTTTTATTTGATGTCTGCATCTTGTTAAAGTAATGGTCTAGAATAACTAGCACCCTCCGCATATTCAGAACAGGGTTTCTCCCCGGGATAAATCCGGATTGATCGTTATGAATCAATTCACCGACCCCTTTCTTTAATCTGTCTGCAATAATTGCTGTTAATATTTTGTAATCTTGATTCAGGAGTGAAATTGGTTGGTATGATCCCAATTCATCTGCTGCTTTCCCTTTCTTATGAATTAATGTCACTGTTGAGTCAGTAAAATAAAGTGAATTTAGATTCCCTTGTATAAAATAGCTGTTATAAAGTTCCACTAATGTTCCCGAGATGTCACTTTTGATAATTTTATAGAATTCTGCCGGGAGTCCATCCGGCCCCGGAGCTTTATTAATATTAATTCTATCAATCATACTTTTCACTTCTTCCTCTGTTATCGGGGAATTCATCTGCTCTAGTTCCTGTTTATCTATCGTTGGGACCCGAATCTTTTGCCAAAAATCAGACATTCTCGTCTTATCGTTTTCCTCACTCGAATATAATTTCTGGTAGTATCTATAGAAGGCCTCTCTGATCTCTATCGATTGGGTAAGCGATTTGCTCCCTTCTTTGATAAGTGGTATTACGTTATTTTTTTTCCTGTAATTTATTATCTTTGCCAGATGCTTTGTGGCAATCCCCTGATATCCTTGACAAAATGCTCTTATACGTATATCCTCCTTTGCCCATTTTTCTCTAAGAAATATCTCACGCTCTGATTTAGCAATTTTATAACTATTCCAAGAAAATATATTTGGGGTAGTCACATACCTCCTATATGAATTTTTAAGTTGGTTAGCTAATTGAATCTCCCTCTCTTTTAACTTCTGCTTTCTTTTAACCATATCATTTTTAATTTCACCTTGCAAAACAGCTTTTCCTGCTTCCCAGAGTACTTCTGGGCTACTCACATCCGGGCTGTTCTGGCTGTAATACACTTTCCATCTTTCCGATAGAAAATTCTGGAACTTTTCGTCTAAAAACATATATTTAGGGAAGCTAAACGTATTCCTACTTCTACCTTTAATCGCTGCATCCTCAATCTTCAAACTTATTATCGCATGATCCGAGATAACTATTACTTCAATATGTGTCTCTATTTCCAGGGTCAATAATCTCTCATCTATCAAAAACATATCTATCCATGAAATTTTTTTAAATGATTTAGATTTGCACGAAAATGCGCGCTCATCTGGGTGCTGTAAGTGCCAAATATCTCTTAATTTTAATGTCTTTGCTAATTCTCGTAGGAGCTTTGCCTCTCTATTATGTTTCCTTATGGCTCCAGATCGTAACCTATCAATACCAGGACATATAGTAGCATTAAAGTCACCAGCCATCACTATGTTTTGTGCTAGATAATTTGCCGATTTATTTTTTATCATTTCACAAAATTCTGTCTCAATTTCATTTGGACCATATATATTACAGAACGTCCACAATCGATTGTTAATTTCGGCTTGTACAAACATAAATCTCCCTCTCGGGTCTAGCATTTGACTCTTTATCACATATGTCAAATTCTTATTAAACATTATGGCCACTCCACATTTCCTACTATTACAAGGAGTTGCTAAGATTTCAGTGATCCAATTAGTTTGCAACTTTTGTATTTCTGCCGCTTTCAAATGCAACTCTTGCAAAAAAATGACATCTGGCGTATGACGCTTTAACATTTTTAGCACATTCTTTCTTTTAATAGGGGAGGTGACACCTCCCACATTCCACGACACACACTTCAACATTTAATTTTAATATATATGTTAAAAACCATTATCGAGTACAATTGACTTCCTACCTCTCTGTCAGGGAGTAGGTTTAATCTATCCATTAGCACAATAGACATGCCTACCGCACCTGGTGTTCCCCGACGGTTGCCCATCCCGGTACTGACCAGGCCCAGCCCTGCTCCACTTCCGAGATCATACGGGATCAGGTGTTCAAGGCCACTTGGCGGTAGACCTGCAACACACAATATAAAACCATCAAGACAGACATAAAAAAAAAAAAAGGGAAACTCCCCCCCTTTCTACAGGCAAAATAAATAGCAAGCATATCCCACATCATCATTAATCTATAATAATATAGAAACACGAACATCATATTCAGTGTGTCATAGCTCTACACCCTTTTCTGTACAATATTTTTTAGCTTCTGTTGCTGTATTTAATACGGTCACATTCCCTTCTGAAAAAATTACAATTTTGGCTGGATACCTCATATTTGCCTGAATCCCTGCCTTAATTAAACTTGAGCAATATGGTGCCATTGCCTTTCTCTTTGAGGAAGTCTCCATTGAGAAATCCTGAAACAGAAAAACCGGTTTCATACCTATCTTGAACCCCTGAATTTTCCTATAATGCCTCATAATCTGTACCTTGTGTTGAAAATTGAAATACTTAATTATCACCATCCTTGGACGCGGGTTACCTTCTTGGGACTCCCTCACTGATCCTGTTCTATGCACTCTCTCTACATGAATTTTTTCTGCTAACTGCATCCCTAACAATTGTGGTAGAGTAACTGAAGTGAATAATACCAGATCTTGATACTCACTCAGCTCAGGTAGTCCAATTATGCAAATATTATTCCTACGAGACCTGTCTTCCAGATCATCTATTTTGGATTGCATCATTTTTATTTTATTCTCATAGTTAGTCCAATTTGTATCTTGTATATTTTGTCTATCCTCTACTACTGAAATTCTTTCTTCTACTTCTAATATCCTATTTGAAAAAGATCTGATCTCTGTGGATAGGTAGCTATCTCCTTTTTGACTGATTCGAATTGGGGTAAAATCATTTCTGCAATTTGGTTAAGTGTCATCTGTTTCTCTGTGCCTGATAATTGGGGGTCCATACTATCCTCTAGACCTGTCTCTGGTGCTATTTTGGACTTTTTGTCTCTCTTGGGGGGCATTGCGGGAGACCTAACTTTGAGATTAGGGATATACCTTTTCATGAAGTGTGTGGTAGTGTAGTGTTATAAGTGAAAATTTATAATTGAATGTGAAAAACGTGCCAAAAAAAAAAAAAAGGAAGGAGTGAAGTCAGCCACTCTCTGCTAGACCAAAATGGATCCGGTGCACCTTTTAACTAATAGAGCTTTGTGTACACTTGCAGCTATAGCTGCACTAAACAAAAATGCAAGTGAGGGAACTCCCACTAAGGAGTCCTGGTGAGGCTACTAGTGCCTATAAATTGTGTAATGTGGAAATGAAGTGTTCCTAAAAATTCAACACAGACTGACGGTCTCCCTAAATGTCCTATCTCCTATCCAATCATCTCAAATTGTTCTCTTTCCCCTGTGTCCCTTTACCATATATTTAAATTTAGTAACCTTCCAATGTTATACAACACTTTCTACTAACAACATATTATCTAAACAATGAATTCTGTTAGCGTGATTAACTATCTTAATAAAGTTTTGCAAATGAGGGAACTCCCTCTAAACAGTCCTGGTGAAACTACTAGTGCCTATAAATTATATAGTATGAAAACCTGGGGTATTCCTAGAGATTCGATACAGGCTGACGATCTCTCTAAATATCCTATCTCCTGTCCAGTCAGCACAAGTTATTCTCCCTCTCCCCAGTATCCCTATACCCGATATCCAAGATTAATAACCTACCAATGTTATACAGCTCCTTCTGCTAGCCACATAATATCTAAACAACAAACTTTGTCAGCATGGTCAAATATCTTAACCCCACCAAATACACATTAACTAGTACTATAATCCAAAACCTTCTCCTTCCAATATAATTCAGCCTATAATCAAATGTAATCTATTGTAATCAATTGTGGGGTATTCTGTAAAAGAGAGAAAAACAAATAACAGTGCAATAAATGTCCCAATTTTTTCTCTTTTTTTTCCACTCTTTCTTCTCTTTCCCTTTTTTAGTTATTTACTCTCGTTCCAGGCAACGTGTACCATTGGAGATTTGACTGTTAATATCTCTTACGTCTCCAAAAACTAATTGACAGTATGGGGATGCTTAATAATGCTCAGGACACAGTTCTCCTTCATCACATCCTACGTGTATTAATAACTTAACCAAGAAGGGCAAGATTTTGTCAAACTATACCAGCTCTCCGTCCAATCCCCTCTTTCAAAATCCTTTTCTCTTTGGGGCACACATTACCGAAAAAAAAGCAAATGTCCTCCTGTTATCTGAATAATAGCAGAATTTACTATCGTTGCCTCCAGCACCTTTATTACATCCGAGCTTCCTCAAGAGGGGTTTACCGAACGGCACAGTAAGGTTCTCCCAACTACTAGGCTTTGATCTAAACCCCTATAATTCAGCAGGTATCTATCCTGTCTTGCCAAATGTGACCGCAAACTCTCATAGATCAGCTTATAATGTTCCAGTCAATCAACTCTGTCCGATGTTTATCTTTATGCTCTATATTTTGTATGCACTACTTCAAGGCTGGGTATCGCTTACCGCCTCAGGGCTTTATGTTTTAATCAGCAGTTACTGTTAGCTCTCCTGCTACGCCGCCACCAAGTGAGCCCTTACACCTCCAAGCAAGACTCTAGACCCGTCAATCTTCGAGCCCCTTCCAGAACAATACTTTTCACCAACAACAGTTCCAAGTTCTTATGCAGGCACACAGACATAAGCGTTATATCACAAACGCATACAGAGGCAATACTTGCCTGACCTACTGCTCGCCTGCCGTCCTGCTTCCTTGCGCTCGTTCTTCTCCTCTATCCCACCGTTTGCACGACTCCAGGCAAGACACCTTCCGTCTGTTGCCGGGCGGGTCGGATAGTCGGCTGCCTCACGCAACCCACAGTCGAAGCTGTATTTCGCTCTTGGTGCGGTCTGTAAGTGAGCTCATAGCGTCTGTTAGGGGTATTCTGTTATCCGACTGCAGCCTTTCTCCGGTGTGACTGTTGGTGTTGTGCGTGTGTCTGTGGCTGATACCAAGCGGCCAGGTATCAGTATAAGGGGACTTCCGGCTCTCAGTTGTTTGCTCTCCCCAGGCAGGGCTCTCACTCCTGGCAATAGAAGATTTTGTGGCGGGGTATGTTTAAATTCAGCTCTCTCTCACAGAGCACTAGCGTGTACGTCTATTACACACTCCTCCCACAGGAAGTCCGGTCCCAATGAGTTAGTCAGTCCTCTTTAGTTGTGAGTGCAAATGTTATGAAAGCGCTTTCAAACCCTTGTATGTGCAGTGACTGCTCTAATCATTAGATGTATCCACTGGAATGCCAGTATTGCTCAGTGCTAAGGATCTACTGTTATCTACTGTAAAGGGACCATTGGCATGGCTAGAGGAAGTGGTTAATTGCTCTTGGGAGGGGAAGTTGCTGTTATAATGTATTGTACTGGCAGGTTTAAGAGGGAATGGGACAAAGCAGTTAGAAAGGGAGAGGTTTTCTACAAATATAGAAGTCACATTTAGTGTTAATTGTGCTAGTAGCTTTCAGGGTTAATGTTGCTTAAGATAATAAGGTTAATTTGACTTGAGTTGTGGTTAGGTTAATTAAATGGCATGTGGTCTACATAGTACGGGACTAATACCCATGTATTTAAATACCAGTGCATATTATTCATATATTTATTTACTTATTTATGTATTTATTTTTTAATATAACTGACTACTAGCAGAAATTATTTAAGGTTGGTCAATATTACTCCCTAAGGAACACCTGCATAAAGGATATGGCCTTATTACAACTTGCCTACAAGATAGTAATGGATTTAGCACAATCTCAAGGCATTTTTTCTCATTCATGAAATAGCTTCAGCCACGCAGGATGTGGCATAGTCGTCTATGAGGCAGGAGATGGATGGATTCTTGTGCTTCTTCAAATTTGTCATTTTAGAATGATTACCTTAATTTATTTTAAAGGGACATTAAATTCATGTTTACAAATATTTTTTTTAGCATCTATTCACTAAAAATAATAATAAAAAAAAATGTAAAACTGCCTGTGCGTTATAAAAACTTGCATTGTGTTTCACTCTATCACCAAACTTATTGCAATTTCCTATTCTTATTTAATTTATTGTGGCCAATTTGGGACAAATATAAAGTAGCAATGATCAAGCAATCACTGTGAAACATGTAGTAAACTCCAAGTTCTGAATGTACTCCAGCTACTCTTGAAGATGAAAAAAATGCAGCCAATATTGATATTGATCTTTTTCTCTGTACATAATTAATCAGTTCATTTTGAGAATAATTTCCTTTTAGGTCAAGAAAAAAAATCCACTGTACAGTTTGAAGAATGGATTCAGAAGCATATTTCCCCTTTAAAAGGATGCTAGGATTATGATTGATCATGAGCTTGTTTCTATATTTTTCAGTACATTGAAAATGACCTTTAATTATGCAATTTTGATGTTTATTTTTTGTCTTATCTACAGTGCTGACTCTCAATTTTCTCTCTGTAGGCTAAGATTCTCGCTCAGCCGTTTTAGTTTATTTTAGTGATAGGAGAACGATAGATTGATAGATCTTGCTTATAATTTTTGAACAGATTCAACTAAAATAGACATAGTAAATGCTCAGAAAGTACTTCATTCCTATTCAGTTCAGGATTTGACCTTAAAGGGACATTAAACCCAATTTTTTTCTTTAATGATTCAGATAGAGAATACAATTTTAAACAACTTTCTAATTTACTTCTATTATCTAATTTGCTTTATTCTTTTGATATTCTTTCTTGAAAAGCATATCTAGATAGGCTCAGTAGCTTTTGATTGGTGGCTGCACATATTTGCCTCATGTGATTGGCTCACCCATGCGCATTGATATTTTTTAACAAAGGATACCTAAAGAATGAAGCAAATTAGATAATCAAAGTAAATTGGAATGTTGTTTATAATTGTAATCTCTATCTGAATCATGAAAGAAAATTTTGGGGATTAATGTCCCTTTAAGTATAAAGAGAAAATGAAGTCCTTTAATCTAGAAATTTACATTAATCTATTTAGCTAGTTTTATTCCCTTGGTTCTGCATTTGACTGATGTACTTTTTAAACTGGATTTTGTCTGTTGTTATAAGTTATTTAAGGCTCTAATTGCAATGCTAATATAGGCTATACCCAAGGTAGCTGCCATGCACAGAAGTCAGAACTGTGCACTTTTTGCCATAGAGCACTATATATATGCAGCTTATTTACACAAACACGCACACACATAACATTTTACAATAGTTTAAAGTAGAGTGTGAGGTACAGAAAACTAAAAAACATCCCAGACATCCAGTCATTTAAATTTTATAAATAACTGCACATAGCTTTCATACATCTAATGTTTTGGCAATTTAATGTAGCCTTTGTCAAAGAACAGCCAACAGAATGCTTGCGCAAACATTATTCAAATACCACACTACCATTATCACTTACACCGTAACTGGCAAGTAAGTTCTAGTCACATTTACAAAAAAGGGGGATTGGCATGGTTATCTTGACAACTGTGCAGTCCATATATGAGAAAGACCAATTACATCCATTTATTATTAACACTGCAACATTCCCTAGACTAAAGTAGTAATGGACCTTGTTTATTTAGTAAAGCCTAGCTTTGTTGGGCACTTGTAACAGTCAGTATCTACTTCACCTCTTCCATCTCTCTGCTGTTTTCGAATCGGTTGACCACCCCATCCAAATAAACTGTCTCCACTACTATTTCCTGAGGGACACTTCCCTGTCTTGAGATTAATCTTACCCTTTAACTAATCCTTTAGTACCTCCTTATTATCCCTCCCCATCTGTCAGTGTACCTCATGGCTAAGTCCTGGGCCCTCTGCCCTTCTCAGTCTAAACCTTGTTACTTGGAGAATGCATCAGATAATATGCCTTTCAATGCCAGGCCTCTTTCTAGACCAATGACACTCAAATATATAAACCTTCTTCCATCCTATTCTCCTATCCAACTCCCATCTAATAGCAATATGTCTATGAATTAACTTTTACTGATGCCCTCCTTCCAGCAACAATGCAACACATGATATGTCAATAACTGTTGAAAACTCCACTATTAGGCATTTACACCATGTCAATTGCTATGGGGTATTACTTTACCCAAGATTCTCCTTTAACACATATACCGGATCTTTTGCCAAATCTTACTCCATATTTCTAAAACAAAGAGTTAAATGACATTTTAAGGGCAATGAAAAAGAGCTGAATGCCCTTTTAAAGGAAATGCCCATACAAATGCCCCTTTAGGGGCAATGGGTAGCTTAGTTTTTTTTTAAGAGTTATTTTATTTTTTATTTTGGGGGGTTGGTTGGGTTGTGGGTTTTACTGTTGGGGGACTTTGCATTTTTTTACAGGTAAAAGTGCTGTTTAACTTAGAGCAATGTCCTTCAAAAGGCCATTTTAAGGGCTATTGGTAGTTTATTGTAGGCTAGGGGGTGTTTTTATTTTGTGGGACTTTTTATTTTTATAGGACTATTAGATTAGGTGTAATTGTTTTTATTTTTGATAACTTAGTTTATTATTTTTTGTAAGCTAAGTGTTTTTTATTTTTCGTAATTTAGTGTTTATTATTTTTTGGAATTTTAGATTTTTTAATTTTTTTCGTAGTGTTAGGTTTTTTTAAATTTGTAATTTAGATGTTTTAATTGGTAGTATTTTTTATTTTATTAGAATAGTAAGGTTAGGTTAATTTATAGTTTAATGGTAAGTTTATTTTTATTTCACAGGTAATTTTTTTTAATTTAAAGATAGTTATATTGTAATTTTAATTTAAAGTTAGGGGGTGTTAGGTTTAGGGGTTAATAGTTTAATTTAGTGTTTTGCAATGTGGGGGGGCGGCGGTTTAGGTATTAATAGGTTTATTTAGTGGCCGAGATGTGGGAGGCTGGAGGTTTAGGGGTTAATAGGTTTATTTAGTGGCGGCGGTGTGGGAGGCGAAGGTTTAGGAGTTAATAGGTTTATTTAGTGGCAGCGATGTGGGAGGCCGGAGGTTTAGGGGTTAATAGTTTTATTATAGTGGCGGCGATGTCGGGGAGCGGCAGATTATGGGTTAATAGCTTTATTATAGTGGCGGCAATGTCAGGGAACGGCGGAATAGGGGATAATAACTTTTATTAGCGTCGGCGATGTCGGAGAGCGGCGGAATTAAGGTTAATAGCTTTATTTAGGTGTCGGCAATGTCAGGGTAGCAGATTAGGGGTGTTTAGACTTGGGGTTTATGTTAGGGTGTTAGGTTTAAACGTAACTTTTTTTCCCCACAGACATCAATGGGACTGCGTAACAGAGATTTCTCCAACATAGGTGTGTCCGGTCCACGGCGTCATCCTTACTTGTGGGATATTCTCTTCCCCAACAGGAAATGGCAAAGAGCCCAGCAAAGCTGGTCACATGATCCCTCCTAGGCTCCGCCTACCCCAGTCATTCTCTTTGCCGTTGCACAGGCAACATCTCCACGGAGATGGCTAAGAGTTTTTTGGTGTTTAAATTTAGTTCTTTCAGTTCTTCAAGGGGTTCCATTTGAACCCTTACATTCCGTAGATATTAAGTTACTATCTTGGAAAGTTTTGTTTTTGGTTGCAATTTCTTCTGCTAGAAGAGTTTCAGAGTTATCTGCTCTGCAGTGTTCTCCTCCTTATCTGGTGTTCCATGCAGATAAGGTGGTTTTGCGTACTAAACCTGGTTTTCTTCCGAAAGTTGTTTCTAACAAAAACATTAACCAGGAGATAGTTGTGCCTTCTTTGTGTCCGAATCCAGTTTCAAAGAAGGAACGTTTGTTACACAATTTGGATGTAGTTCGTGCTCTAAAATTCTATTTAGAGGCTACAAAGGATTTCAGACAAACATCTTCTTTGTTTGTTGTTTATTCTGGTAAAAGGAGAGGTCAAAAAGCAACTTCTACCTCTCTCTCTTTTTGGCTTAAAAGCATCATCCGATTGGCTTATGAGACTGCCGGACGGCAGCCTCCTGAAAGAATCACAGCTCACTCCACTAGGGCTGTGGCTTCCACATGGGCCTTCAAGAACGAGGCTTCTGTTGATCAGATATGTAAGGCAGCGACTTGGTCTTCACTGCACACTTTTACCAAATTTTACAAATTTGATACTTTTGCTTCTTCTGAGGCTATTTTTGGGAGAAAGGTTTTGCAAGCCGTGGTGCCTTCCATCTAGGTGACCTGATTTGCTCCCTCCCATCATCCGTGTCCTAAAGCTTTGGTATTGGTTCCCACAAGTAAGGATGACGCCGTGGACCGGACACACCTATGTTGGAGAAAACAGAATTTATGCTTACCTGATAAATTACTTTCTCCAACGGTGTGTCCGGTCCACGGCCCGCCCTGGTTTTTTTAATCAGGTCTGATGAATTATTTTCTCTAACTACAGTCACCACGGTATCATATGATTTCTCCTATGCATATTCCTCCTTTACGTCGGTCGAATGACTGGGGTAGGCGGAGCCTAGGAGGGATCATGTGACCAGCTTTGCTGGGCTCTTTGCCATTTCCTGTTGGGGAAGAGAATATCCCACAAGTAAGGATGACGCCGTGGACCGGACACACCGTTGGAGAAAGTAATTTATCAGGTAAGCATAAATTCTGTTTTTTCATTCCGCACTTCAGGTGCTAGGTTTTTTTCTAACACTCTCTCCCCATTGATCTCTATGGGGGAAAGTGTACATGAGCACGTCAAAGCAGCCCTTGGCTTTTGAGCGGTATGGAGCTTAATGCCACCATATCGCACACACAAGGAGGCTTTTCAGTAACTCCTAATGTCAGCGCTATGGATAGTGAAATAAGGCAATTTTTTTTGCGTAAGTTTTGCACCCTGTTTAGCACAAAACTTGTAATCAAAACTTTGCCTTCAAACCATAGCCAAAATCTATTTTTATTTTAGTTTTAAAGGGACAGTCAAGTAAAAAAAAAAACTTTCATGATTTAAATAGGGAATGCCATTTTAAACAAATTTCCAATTTACTTTTATTACCAATTTTGCTTTGTTCTCTTGGTATTCTTAGTTGAAAGCTAAACCTAGGAGGTTCATATGCTAGTTTCTTAGACCTTGAAGGCCGCCTCTAATCTGAAAGCATTTTGACAGTTTTTCACCACTAGAGGGTGTTAGTTCATGTGTTTCACATAGATAACATTGAGCTCAGGCACCTGAAGCTCCTAGGAGCCAGTACTGATTGGCTAAAAATGCATGTCTGTCAAAAGAACTGAAATAAGGGGGCAGTTTGCAGAGGCTTAGATACAAGGTAATCACAGAGGTAAAAAGTATATTATTATAACAGTGTAGGTTATGCAAAACTGGGGAATGGGTAATAAAGGGATTATCTACATTTTTAAACAACAAAAATTCTGGTGTTTACTGTCCCTTTAAATTCAAAGTTGGTTGGTTTACAGTGAAAGAATGTAATATTTAAAGTGCTGCACTGGTGTGTGGAAGCTTGGTGTGCTCTGCTGATGAATATTGAGTGGCTGTACTGCATTTTACCAGTACATTGATTTTAATATATTTAGACACCAGTACATTGATTTTAATATATTTAGACAGCAGCATGTAAACATTTTCTCCATCATGTTGACAAATATAGAGCTTTCCTTCCTTGGCAGACAATAGCACACACAGATCAGTGATTTTATTTCCTTACATTTCCAGTACCTCACATGCAATAAATCAACTCTTCTGTGTTAGTAACAAAGGCCAGGGATTTCACCAAAATAACAGCCATTAACAAAGAGATTATTGATTTAATATACAGTATTTATATTTTTCAAGGTTTTAAATTTATATTAGTAGTAGTAGAAGTTACCTGATTTTTGCTACAGTTTACGTACTTCTCTACATCACACACTCCATCAAATATTTCTAGCAAGGCCCTTACCAGTAAGTCGTGACAATGAATATGGATGCCTATGGCCTAAAATTCATTGATATGGTAAATTTTGAAAATTGGTGCTAGAAGCATTTATCTCTTTTAAAGTCTATGGAGAATTTTTATGTTAACACCAATTTCCAAACTTTACCCCTCAATGGAAACTATGCATATCATGGCAGTGGCTGTTTTGGCAGATTTGAAAAAGCAAAAGCTTCAGTGATCATTAGTGACGTTGCAAACATAAAAATTTGGGTTCGCGAACGGCGAACGCGAACTTCCCCAACTGTTCGCGAACGGGTGAACCGGGCGAACCACCATAGACTTCAATAGGCAGGCGAACTTTAAAACCCACAGGGACTCTTTCTGGCCACAATAGTGATGGAAAAGTTGTTTTAAGGGGACTAACACCTGGACTGTGGCATGCCGGAGGGAGATCCATGGCAAAACTCCCATGGAAAATTACATAGTTGATGCAGAGTCTGGTTTTAAGCCATAAAGGGCATAAATCACCTAACATTCCAGAATTTTTATTGTTTTAAAAGATAGATAATCCCTTTATTACCCATTTCCCAGTTTTGCATAACTAACACATTTATAATAATATACTTTTAACCTCTGTGATTATCTTGTATCTAACCTCTGCAAACTGCCCCTTTTTTCAGTTCTTTTGACAGACTTGCAGTCTAGCCAATCAGTGCCTGCTCCCAGACAACTTCTCATGCACGAGCACAGTGTTATCTATATGAAATACGTGAACTAACACCCTCTAGTGGTGAAAAACTGTTAAAATGCAATCTGAAAGAGGTGGGCTTCAAGGTCTAAGAAATTAGCATATGAACCTCCTAGGTTAAGCTTTCAACTAAGAATACCAAGAGAACAAAGCAAAATTGGTGATAAAAGTAAATTGGAAAATTGTTTAACATTACATGCTCTATCTGAATCATGAAAGTTTATTTTGGCCTAGACTATCCCTTTAACGCACCGCAAACAACCGCAAAGAGTCCATTTGCACAACCGCAAACTCCCCATTTGCACAAGGTTGGATACCAAGCTAGCCATGTCCCGTTCCTTGTCCTCACTGATGTCATTGAAGGTCTCTTCCTCCACCCAGCCACGTACAACACCAAGGGTCCCCGAAAGGTGACAACAAGCCCCCTGGGACGCCTGCTGTGTTTGGTCTTCCACCTCCTCAAAGCCACCTTCCTCCTCTGACTCCTCTTCTTCAGACTGCTCTCTCTGCGTTGCCTCTCTCTGCGTTATTATAAGGTGTGTTAAGTAGTACTATTCCTATCAGTTTAATCCCTGTTACGTCCCCTATCAGGGGACGTGTATATGGCATGGATTTTAGGAACCGGGAGATGGAAAAAGATGCTTGGTCGGTCCTCCTACTTCAAATTTGGGGCACTGCGCGTGCAATCTAATGTGCCACCAGATAGGAGTGGTGTGTTAAGTAGTTCTATTCTTATCAGTTTAATCCCTGTTACATCTCCTATCAGGGGACGTGTATATGGCATCGATTTTAGGAACCGGGAGATGGAAAAAGATGCTTGGTTGGTCCTCCTACTTCATATTTGGGGCACTGCAGGTGCAGTCTAATGTGCCACCAGATAGGAGTGGTGTGTTAAGTAGTTCTATTCTTATCAGTTTAATCCCTGTTACGTCCCCTATCAGGGGACGTGTATATGGCATCGATTTTAGGAACCGGGAGATGGAAAAAGATACTTGGTCGGTCCTCCTACTTCAAATTTGGGGCACTGCGCGTGCAATCTAATGTGCCACCAGATAGGAGTGGTTTGTTAAGTAGTACTATTCCTATCAGTTTAATCCCTGTTTCGTGCCTTTTTTTTGGTTTGGTTTTTGAAACCACAGTGCAGCACCAAACGAGTACAGGCCAGAAAAATTTGGCATGTACACATGCCTGAAAAATTAGGTATTGTTGCAGCTGCTGCTGTAGCAGTGGCCAGAAAAATTGATGTTTGTTTCCCAGCCAGAAAGTTCCCTAAAACATTGCGGCTTGAACCCTAGTTGGTGGCGGATAAGTCACGCAAGTCATCCGGCATTCGAAGATAAAATACAGCAGCGTGTGGATCATTTTTAGCGCAAGGCAGCTCATCTCATCAGGCCTTTTTTACTCGAATGTATCGCCCAATGTCAGTCCCTTCGGGATCCATCCCTCATTCATCTTAATAAAGGTGATGTAATCTAGACTTTTTTGACCTAGGCGACTTCTCTTCTCAGTGACAATACCTCCTGCTGCACTGTAGGTCCTTTCTGACAGGACATTTGAAGCGGGGCAGGCCAGAAGTTCTATCACAAATTGGGATAGCTCAGGCCACAGATCAAGCCTGCACACCCAGTAGTCAAGGGGTTCATCGCTCCTCAGAGTGTCGATAAGGCAAGGTAGTCTGCTACCTGTCGGTCGAGTCGTTCTCTGAGGGTGGACCCCGAAGGGCTGTGGCGATGCATAGGACTTAAAAAGCTCTGCATGTCCTCCATCAACAACACGTCTGTAAAGCGTCCTGTCCTTGCCGGTGTGGTCGTGGGAGGAGGAGGATTACTTTCACCTCTTCCCCTGCTAGATTCCCGTTGTTCTGTGACATCACCCTTATACGCTGTGTAAAGCATACTTTTTAATTTATTTTGGAACTGCTGCATCCTTTCCGACTTGCGGTAATTCGGTAACATTTCAGGCACTTTATGCTTATACCGGGGGTCTAGTAGCTTGGACACCCAGTACAGGTCGTTCTCCTTCAGCCTTTTTATACGAGGGTCCCTCAACAGGCACAACAGCATGAAAGACCCCATTTGCACAAGGTTGGATGCCGAGCTACTCATGTCCCGTTCCTCGTCCTCAGTGATCTCACTGAAGGTATCTTCCCACCAGCCACGTACAACACCACGGGTACCAGAAAGGTTACAACAAGCACCCTGGGATGCCTGTTGTGTTTGGTCTTCCTCCTCCTCCTCAAATCCACATTCCTCCTCTGACTCCTCTTCCTCACAATCCTCTTCCAGCGTTGCCGCAGGTCCAGCAAGCGATGCTTATAAGGCTGTTTCTGGTGGTGATGGTGACCACAACTCTTACTCTTCCTCTTCACGCTCATCTACGGCCTGATCCAGCACTCTTCGCAGGGCACGCTCCAGGAAGAAAACAAATGGTATGATGTCGCTGATGGTGACTTCGGTGCGACTGACTAGGTTTGTCACCTACTCAAAAGGACGCATGAGCCTACAGGCATTGCGCATGAGCGTCCAGTAACATGGCAAAAAAAATCCCAGCTCCGCAGAGGCTGTCCTAGTACCCCGTTCATACAATTAGTCGTTAACGGCTTTTTCTTGTTGGATCAGGCGGTCGAACATTAGGAGTGTTGAATTCCAACGTGTCGAATTGTCGCAAATCAAGCGCCTCACTGGCATGTTGTTTCGCTGCTGGATATTTGAAAAGTGCGCCATGGCCGTGTAGGAACGCCTGAAATGGCCACACACCTTCCTGGCCTGCTTCAGGATGTCCTGTAAGCCTGGGTACTTATGCACAAAGCGTTTTACGATCAGATTACACACATGTGCCATGCACAGCACATGTGTCAACTTGCCCAAATTCAATGCCGCCACCAAATTTCTTCCATTGTCACTAACCACTTTGCCGTGTTCCAGTTGGTGCGGAGTCAGCCACTGATCCACCTGTGCGTTCAGGGTGGACAGGAGTGCTGGTCCGGTGTGACTCTCTGCTTTCAGGCAAGTCAACCCCAAGACCGCGTGACACTGCCGTATCCGGGATGTGGAATAGTACCTGGGGAGCTGGGGGGGTGCCGTTGATGTGGAGCAAGACGCAGCAGCAGAAGAGGACTCAGCTGAGGAGGTTATGGAAGAGGATGGAGTAGGAGGAATAGAGGAGGTGGAAGCAGGCCTGCCTGCAAGTCATGGCGGTGTCACCAATTCCTCTGCAGAACCACCCATTCCATGCTTAGCAGCTGTCAACAGGTTTACCCAATGCGCAGTGTAGGTGATATACCTGCCCTGACCATGCTTTGCAGACCAGGTATCAGTGGTCAGATGGACCCTTGCCCCAACACTGTGTGCCAGACATGCCATTACTTCCTTTCGCACAATCAAGTACAGGTTGGGGATTGCCTTTTGTGCAAAGAAATTTCAGCCGGGTACCTTCCACTGCGGTGTCCCAATAGCTACAAATTTTTGAACGCCTCAGACTCCACCAGCTTGTATGGTAAAAACTGGCGGGCTAAGAGTTCAGTCAAGCCAGCTGTCAGATGCCGGGCAAGGGGGTGACTTTGTGACATTGGCTTCTTACGCTCAAACATGTCCTTGACAGACACCTGACTGTGGGCAGATGAGCAGGAACTGCTCAAGGCGAGACACGGAGTGGCGGATGGTTGAGAGGGGGCAAGGAGGACAGCAGTGGTTGACGTGGCTGAAGATGTTGGACCAGGAGATGGATGGCGGCTTTGAATTTGTGTGCTGCTTGTACTCATGTGTTGATCCCATAGGCGTTTGTGATGTGCAATCATGTGCCTTCGCAAAGCAGTTGTTCCTAGGTGGGTGTTGGACTTCCCACGACTCAATTTCTTTTGGCACAGGTTGCAAATGGCATCGCTGTCGTCAGAGGCAGACACACAAAAAAAATGCCACACTGCTGAGCTCTGCGATGACGGCATTCTGGTGGTGGCAACAGCATGCGTTGATTGGCGTGATGCCTGGCTGACCCCGGGTGCCGATGCATGCTGTCTAACTGTGCCACTAGCTCCTTGCGATGACCTCCCCCTCCTTCCAACTCGTCTCCTCCTCCTCTCTGTCTCCCCATCTGAACTTTCCCCCTCTTCTTCTTCTCTTCTAGCGGGTACCCACGTGACATCCACGGACGCATCGTCATCATCAACTGCTTCACTTGTATCTGACAACTCAGCAAAGGAAGCAGCAGCGGGTACAACATCATCATCATCACACCGTACGTCCATGTGTGTAATGCTGCCTGACTGAGACATATCCCTGTTATCTACATCCTCTGTCAATAATGGTTGCGCATCACAATCATTCATTTCTTCCAACTGATGTGTAAATAACTCCTCTGACAGATCAAGTGAAGCGGCTGTGGTGCTAGTGTTGGTGGTGGTGGCAGGCGGGCAAGTGGTAACTTGAGAGGTGCCTGAAGCTAAGCCGGAGGAGGATGGTGCGTCAAGGTTCCGAGCAGAAGCTGTAGAAGATTGGGTGTCCTGTGTTAGCCAGTCAACTATGTCCTCAGAAATGTTCGAGTTCGGGGTACGTGGCCTCTGAACACTCGGCATTATTCTAGGGCCAAAGGGAATCACAGCACCACGAACACAATGGCCCCTGCGGGTGGCCTGCCTCTGCCTGTCATTTTTTTTTCGATTAGTGGTACTATGCATGCAAGCTACTGTGACAACAGATATGAGTGTCACTGTGCACTGGCAGAAGATGGCAGAGTAGACGCTGTAGGCCTGACACACACTCTTGCAGACAACTAACTGCTATTCAATCTATTACAGTCAAAATTGAATTTTTTTTTAAAATGTAGACTACTGTTACACCAGATATGAGTTGCACTGGGGTGACACTGTGCCCTGGCAGGCAGGCCCTGAAACGCACACGTGTGAAGGAAACTGACTGCTATTATTTAACACAGTCAAAAAAGTGTTGTTTTTTTTTAAATCTACACTACTGTTACACCAGATATGAGTTGCACTGGGGTGACACTGTGCCCTGACAGGCAGGCCCTGAAAAGCACACGTGTGAAGGAAACTGACTGCTATTATTTAACACAGTCAAAAAAGTGTTGTTTTTTTAAATCTACACTACTGTTACACCAGATATGAGTTGCACTGGGGTGACACTGTGCCCTGGCAGGCAGGCCCTGAAACACACACGTGTGAAGGAAACTGACTGCTATTATTTAACACAGTCAAGAAAGTGGTTTTTTTTTTTACATCTACACTACTGTTACACCAGATATGAGTTGCACTGGGGTGACACTGTGCCCTGGCAGGCAGTCCCTGAAACGCACACGTGTGAAGGAAACTGACTGCTAATATTTAACACAGTCAAAAAAGTGTTTTTTTTTTAAAATCTACACTACTGTTACACCGGATATGAGTTGCACTGGGGTGACACTGTGCCCTGGCAGGCAGGCAGGCACTGAAACGCACACGTGTGAAGGAAACTGGCTGCTATTATTTAACACAGTCAAAAAAGTGTTGTTTTTTTTAAATCTACACTACTGTTACACCACATATGAGTTGCACTGGGGTGACACTGTGCCCTTGCAGGCAGGCCCTGAAACGCACACGTGTGAAGGAAACTAACTGCTATTATTTAACACAGTCAAAAAAGTGTTGTTTTTTTAAATGTACACTACTGTTACACCAGATATGAGTTGCACTGGGGTGACACTCTACCCTGGAAGGCAGGCCCTGAAACGCACACGTGTGAAGGAAACTGACTGCTATTATTTAACACAGTCAAAAAAGTGTTGTTTTTTTTTAAATCTACACTACTGTTACACCAGATATGAGTTGCACTGGGGTGACACTGTGCCCTGGCAGGCAGGCCCTGAAACGCACACGTGTGAAGGAAACTGACTGCTATTATTTAACACAGTCAAGAAAGTGTTGTTTTATTTACATCTACACTACTGTTACACCAGATATGAGTTGCACTGGGGTGACACTGTGCCCTGGCAGGCAGGCTCTGAAACGCACACGTGTGAAGGAAACTGACTGCTATTATTTAACACAGTCAAAAAAGTGTTTTTTTTTTTAAATCTACACTACTGTTACACCAGATATGAGTTGCACTGGGGTGACACTGTGCCCTGGCAAGCAGGCACTGAAACGCACACGTGTGAAGGAAACTGGCTGCTATTATTTAACACAGTCAAAAAAGTGTTGTTTTTTTAAATCTACACTACTGTTACACCACATATGAGTTGCACTGGGGTGACACTGTGCCCTTGCAGGCAGGCCCTAAAACGCACACGTTTGAAGGAAACTGACTGCTATTATTTAACACAGTCAAAAAAGTGTTGTTTTTTTAAAAACTACACTACTGTTACACCAGATATGAGTTGCACTGGGGTGACACTGTGCCCTGGCAGGCAGGCACTGAAACGCACACGTGTGAAGGAAACTGACTGCTATTATTTAACACAGTCAAAAAAGTTTTTTGTTTTTTTTTAAATGTACACTACTGTTACACCAGATATGAGTTGCACTGGGGTGACACTCTACCCTGGCAGGCAGGCCCTGAAAAGCACATGTGTGAAGGAAACTGACTGCTATTATTTAACACAGTCAAAAAAGTGTTGTTTTTTTTAAATCTACACTACTGTTACACCAGATATGAGTTGCACTGGGGTGACAATGTGCCCTGGCAGGCAGGCCCTGAAACGCACACGTGTGAAGGAAACTGACTGCTATTATTTAACACAGTCAAAAAAGTGTTGTTTTTTTTAAATCTACACTACTGTTACACCAGATATGAGTTGCACTGGGGTGACACTGTGCCCTGGCAGGCAGGCCCTGAAACGCACACATGTGAAGGAAACTGACTGCTATTATTTAACACAGTCAAAAAAGTGTTGTTTTTTTTAAATCTACAATACTGTTACACCAGATATGAGTTGCACTGGGGTGACACTGTGCCCTGGCAGGCAGGCCCTGAAACGCACACGTGTGAAGGAAACTGACTGCTATTATTTAACACAGTCAAAAAAGTGTTTTTTTTTTTTAAATCTACACTACTGTTACACCAGATATGAGTTGCACTGGGGTGACACTGTGCCCTGGCAGGCAGGCCCTGAAACGCACACATGTGAAGGAAACTGACTGCTATAATTTAACACAGTCAAAAAAGTGTTGTTTTTTTAAAATCTACAATACTGTTACACCAGATATGAGTTGCACTGGGGTGACACTGTGCCTTGGCAGTCAGGCCCTGAAACGCACACGTGTGAAGGAAACTGACTGCTATTATTTAACACAGTCAAAAAAGTGTTTTGTTTTTTTAAAATCTACACTACTGTTACACCAGATAGAGTTGCACTGGGGTGACACTGTGCCCTGGCAGGCAGGCAGGCACTGAAACGCACACGTGTGAAGGAAACTGAATGCTATTATTTAACACAGTCAAAAAAGTGTTGTTGTTTTTAAATCTACACTACTGTTACACCAGATATGAGTGGTGGCACTGGGCAAGTGGGCACAGTATACGCTGTGAGCCTGACACACACGCTGGCAGGCAGGCAACTGCAATTAGATTACACAGGGAAAAAAAGCAGCCCTAAAAAGGGCTTTTTGGGGTGCTGCCCTTACAGCAGAGTCCTTCAGGACTGTAGTGGTCACTGAATACACTAGCCTAGCCATCGATTTCCCTATTAATCAGCAACAGCTACACTGTCCCTCCTCTCCCTAAGAATACAGCTTCCGAATGAATCTAAAATGGAAGCTGTCCAGGAGGTAGGAGGGTCTGGGAGGGAGGGTCTGCTGCTGATTGGCTGGAATGTGCCTGCTGACTGTGAGGTACAGGCTCAAAGTATTACTCAATGATGACGAATTGCATATGTTCGCCCGCCGTGGCGAACGCGAGCATGCTATGTTCACCGGGAACCATTCGCCGGCGAACTATTCGCGACATCACTAGTGATCATATAAATCAGGATTTTGTGGGATGGTCTGGGCCACAGGATGTACCTCAGGGTCATATAGTGGGGCCTAAGGTCTCATGTATGGTTGTGGTTTATAAAGGGGCTGCAGGTCTGATGTGGGTATGTTATGGACACAAAAAGTGATGGGTCAGGTAATCTGATCTGAGATCTGATATGGTTATGTGGCTTATGAAGGGTCTGCAAGGCCCGTGGGTCTAATCTGATGTTGATGTGGACATTTGACTGATATGTGTTGAGAACAGAAGTAACTTAATTGCTTTTGGACACTAAGGTGTGATAAAGATAATGTATCTTGTTGTTCTTATTGTATTCCTTCTTCTCCCTTTTGTCTATGCTCTGCTGACCTATTTTGAACTCACTTCCTTCTTGTATCCTTCTTGTATCCTGACTGAAGGTGTCTGCTGTGTTGTTTCTTTATTCCACAATAACTTGTGTTTACATCATGCAGTTTAACAGATTACTAGTTTAAAAGGAAGAATAATGTAAGTATGCTAAGCTCTGTGACTCTCATTTCTGTGTGTAGTAAGCATTCCAAAGCAAAACACATTGCTCTGCTATATTTGGTCTTGACAGATTAAGGGCCAAATTACAAGTGGAGCGCTAAATTATTGCGCACCCTCAAACAGGGGAATTTGCCGGTTTGTGGGAGCCAATAGGATTTTTCCTACCTTAATTCTGATTGGCTGATAGGATTCTATCAGCCAATCGGAATTGAAGGGACGCCATCTTGGATGACGTCACTTAAAGGAACCTTGATTCTTCAGTCACCATCGGATGGAAGAGGATGCTCCGCGTCGGATGTCTTCAAGATGGACCCGCTCCACTCCGGATGGAAGAAGATAGAAGATGCCGCCTGGATGAAGCCTTTTGCCCATCTGGAGGTCCTGTTCTTGCTGGATCGGATGAAGACTTGTGCCCCTCTGGACGTCCACTTGTGCTCGGCTGGGTGAAGACAGCTCAAGGTAGGGTGATCTTCAAGGGGGTAGTGTTAGGTTTGTTTAAGGGGGGATTGGGGGGGGGTTTAGAGTAGGGTTGGGTGTGTGGGTGGCGGGTTTTAATGTTGGGGGGGTATTGTATTTTTTTTTACAGGTAAAAGAGCTGATTACTTTGGGGCAATGCCCCACAAAAGGCCCTTTTTAAGGGCTATTTGTAATTTAGTATAGGGTAGGGAATTTTATTATTTTGGGGGGCTTTTTTATTTTATTAGGGGGATTAGATTAGGTGTAATTAGTTTAATAAAATGTAATTCATATTTATTTTCTGTAATTTAGTGTTTGTTTTTTTTGTACTTTAGTTCATTTAATTTAATTGTAGTTAATTGTAGGTAATTTATGTAATTAATTTAATTATAGTGTAGTGTTAGGTGTAATTGTAATTTAGCTTAGTATTTATTTTACAGGTAAATTTGTACTTATTTTAACTAGGAAGTTATTAAATAGTTCATAACTACTTGATAACTATTCTACCTAGTTAAAATAAATACAAAGTTGCCTGTAAAATAAATATAAATCCTAAGCTAGCTACAATGTAACTATTAGTTATATTGTAGCTATCTTAGGGTTTATTTTATCAGTAAGTATTTCGTTTTAACCCCTTAATGACCGGACCATTTTTCAATTTTCTTACCCTTAATGACAATGGCTATTTTTACATTTCTGCAGTGTTTGTGTTTAGCTGTAATTTTCCTCTTACTCATTTACTGTACCCATACATATTATATACCGTTTTTCTCGCCATTAAATGGACTTTCTAAGGATACCATTATTTTCATCATATCTTATAATTTCCTATAAAAAAAAATATAAAATATGAGGAAAAAATTGAAAAAAACACACTTTTTCTAACTTTGACCCCCAAAATCTGTTACACATCTACAATCACCAAAAAACACCTATGCTAAATAGTTTCTAAATTTTGTCCTGAGTTTAGAAATACCCAATGTTTACATGTTCTTTACTTTTTTTGCAAGTTATAGGGCCATAAATACAAGTAGCACTTTGCTATTTCCAAACAACTTTTTTTCAAAATTAGCGCTAGTTACATTGGAACCCTGATATCTGTCAGGAATACCTGAATATCCCTTGACATGTATATATTTTTTTTTAGAAGACAACCCAAAGTATTGATCTAGGCCCATTTTGGTATATTTCATGCCACCATTTCACCGCCAAATGTCATCAAATAAAAAAAAAGTTCACTTTTTCACAAATTTTGTCACAAACTTTAGGTTTCCCACTGAAATTATTTACAAACAGCTTCTGCAATTAAGGCACAAATGGTTGTAAATGCTTCTTTGGGATCCCCTTTGTTCAGAAATAGCAGACTTATATGGCTTTGTGGTTGCTTTTTGGTAAGTAGAAGGCCGCTAAATGCTGCTGCGCACCACACGTAAATTATGCCCAGCAGTTAAGGGGTTAAATTAGGTAGCTTGTAGGGAGCTTGCAGGGTTAATTTTAGCTTTAGGGTAGAGATCAGCCTCCCACCTGACACATCCCACCCCCTGATCCCTCCCAAACAGTTCTCTTCCCTCCCCCACCCCACAATTGTCCCCGCCATCTTAAGTACTGGCAGAAAGTCTGCCAGTACTAAATAAAAGGAGTTTTTATTTTTTTTAATAAAAAAAAATAAAATGTTTTAGCTGTGATGGACTCCTGCCTTAGCCCCAACCTCCATGATCCCCCCCCCCAGCAATCTAACCCTCTCCCCTACCTAATTGCCGCCATCTTGGGTACTGGCAGCTGTCTGCCAGTACCCAATTTGCCCCCCAAAAAAGTGTTTTTAATTATTTTTTATTACTAATTTATTTTTTTCTGTAGTGTAGCAGCCCCCCACAATACCCCAACCCCCTCCCCCTCCCAGATCCTCATATATATATATTTCCCCCCCTCTTCCCACTCATTGGTGTCAGTGTGGGTAGGTGATCGCGGGCGTGCGCGCGCACCCCGCGCGCGCACGCGCACGCGCATGCGCGCCCCCGCACGCTCCCGGCACCCGGCGTGCACATTGCACTAACAGGAGCCGGATGCCGGGTAGCGATGGGCCGCCCACCCGCCTCCCAGTTGCGCTCCCACCCACCAACGAACCGGCCGCATCGCTACCGGTGCAGAGAGGGCCACAGAGTGGCTCTCTCTGCATCGGATGCTTTCTAAGGGTATTGCAGGATGCCTCAATATCGAGGCATCACTGCAATACCCTGAGAGCTGCTGGAAGCGATTGCGATCGCTTCCAGCACTCTCTTAGACAAGTGACGTACCAGGTACGTCCATTGTCACTAACTGCAAGTTTTTGCAGGACGTACCTGGTACGTCACTTGTCATTAAGGGGTTAAATAGGATTAATTTATTTAATTGTAGTAAATTTATTTAGATTTATTTAAATTATATTTAAGTTAGGGGGGGTGTTAGGGCTAGGGTTAGACTTAGGTTTAGGGGTTAATAAATTTATTATAGTGGCGGCGACGTTGGCTGCGGCAGATTAGGGGTTAATACATTTAATATAGTTGTGGCGACGTTGGGGGGGAAGATTAGAGGTTAATAAATATAATGTACGGTTCGGCAATGTTGGGGCAGCAGATTAGGGGTTAATAAGTGTAAGATTAGGGGTATTTAGACTCGGGGTTCATGTTAGGGTATTAGGTGCAGACATAACTTTTATTTCCACATAGGAAACAATGAGGCTGCGTTAGGAGCTGAACGCTGCTTTTTTGCAGGTGTTAGTTTTTTTTTCAGCCGGCTCAGCCCCATTGTTTCCTATGGGGAAATCGTGCACAAGCACGTTTTGCCAGCTTACCGCTACCGTAAGCAGCGCTGGTATTACAGTGAGATGTGGAGCTAAATTTTGCTCAATGCTCACTTTTCTGAGGCTAACGCCGGCTTGAAGAAAACTTGTAATACCACGTTGGCTTAAGTGAAGTTATTTTTTCTTTTTAATTATTTATTTTCCAAGAACATATATGGTTCCATTGCCAGTGTGAATACAACAGATTCCATAACAGAAAAGGAAAACAAACATAGTATAAACTTTAGACCAGTCATTAATAACAATATACAATCTAGGACAAGAAACGCAAGGATAATTCTATTAATATTAATTCATATTTTGTTTCCGACCTAGTGTTACATAATTATAATCGTTAGCAAAGGATATAGACATTTTTTTTGTTTTTTTTATATATATAATAACATAAAACATTGATTACAACGATATACAATCTAGTGCCTAGATTACGAGTTTTGCGTTAGCCTCAAAAAGCAGCGTTGAGAGGTCCCAACGCTGCTTTTTATCTAACGCTGGTATTACGAGTCTGACAGGTACAGGCTCACCGCTAACTTTTCTTCCGTGACTCGAGGCTACCGCAAATCCCCTTACGTCAATTGCGTATCCTATCTTTTTAATGGGATTTGCCTAATGCTGGTATTACGAGTCTTGGAAGAAGTGAGCGGTAGAGCCTCTACCTCCAAGACTCCAACCGCATTTAAAAGTCAGTAGTTAAGAGTTTTATGGGCTAACGCCGGAACATAAAGCTCTTAACTACAGTGCTACAAAGTACACTAACATCCATAAACTATCTATGAACCCCTAAACCGAGCCCCCCCCCACATCGCAAACACTATAATAAAATTATTTAACCCCTAATCTGCCGACCCGACACCGCCGCCACCTACATTATACCTATGAACCCCTAATCTGCTGTCCCTAACATCGCCGACACCTATATTAAATTTATTAACCCCTAATCTGCCCCCCCCACGTCGCCGCCACCTACCTACACTTATTAACCCCTAATCTGCCAACAGGACATCGCCGCCACTATAATAAATGTATTAACCCCTAAACCGCCGCTCTCCCGCCTCGCAAACACTATAATACATTTTATTAACCCCTAATCTGCCCTCCCTAACATCGCCGCAACCTACCTACAATTATTAACCCCTAATTTTCCGCACCCAACTTCGCCACTACTATAACAAAGTTATTAACCCCTAAACCTAAGTCTAACCCTAACCCCCCCTAAGTTAAATATAATTTAAATTAAATAAAATAAATTTACTATAATTAAATAAATTATTCCTATTTAAAACTAAATACTTACCTATAAAATAAACCATAAGATAGATACAATATAACTAATAGTTACATTGTAGCTATTTTATGATTTCTTTTTATTTTACAGGCAACTTTGTATTTATTTTAACTAGGTACAATAGCTATTAAATAGTTAATAACTATTTAATAGCTACCTGGTTAAAATAATTACAAAATTACCTGTAAAATAAATCCTAACCTACGTTACAAATACACCTAACACTACACTATCAATAAATTAATTAAATAAATTAAATACAATTTTCTAAAATAAAATACAATTAAATAAACTATAACTATATTACAAAAAACCCCACTAAATTACAAAAAATAATAAAATATTACAAGAATTTTAATCTAATTACACCTAATCTAAGCCCCCTAATAAAATAAAAAAGCCCCCCAAAAAATAAAATTCCCTACCCTATACTAAATTACAAAAGTAATCAGCTCTATTACCAGCCCTTAAAAGGGCTTTTTTCGGGGCATTGTCCCAAAGTAATCAGCACTTTTACCTGTAAAATAAAAGAAATACAATACCCCCCCAACATTACAACCAACCACCCACACACCCCTACTCTAAAACCCACCCGATCCCCCCTTAAAAAAAAACTAACACTACCCCATTGAAGATCACCCTACCTTGAGCCGTGTTCACCCAGCCGGGCACCGATGGGCCAGAATAGGACATCTGGAGCGGCAAAATAGAATGGACCTCGCATTCTATTGGCTGATCCAATCAGCCAATCGGATTGAACTTCAATCCGATTGGCTGATTAAATCAACCAATCAGATGTTTCCTACCTTAATTCCGATTGGCTGATAGAATCCTATCAGCCAATCGGAATTCGAGGGACACCATCTTGGATGACGTCATTTAAAGGAACCGTCATTCGTCGTTAGTCCGTTGTGCTGGAAGGAGGCTCCGTGCTGGAGGTCTTCAAGATGGAGCCGCTCATCGCCGGAAGGGTGAAGATAGAAGATGCGGCTTGGATGAAGACTTCTGCTGGATGGAGGACCTCTTCTGCCCCGATCGGATTTATTTTACAGGTAATTTTGTAATTATTTTAACTAGGTAGCTATTGTACCTAGTTAAAATAAATACAAAGTTGCCTGTAAAATAAAAATAAATCATAAAATAGCTGCAATGTAACTATTAGTTATATTGTATCTATCTTATGGTTTATTTTATAGGTAAGTATTTAGTTTTAAATAGGAATAATTTATTTAATTATAGTAAATTTGTTTTGTTTTATTTAAATTATATTTAACTTAGGGGGGTTAGGGTTAGGGTTAGACTTAGGTTTAGGGGTTAATAACTTTATTATAATAGTGGTGACGTTGGGGGCGTGAGGTTAGGGGTTAATAATTGTAGGTAGGTTGCGGCGATGTTAGGGAGGGCAGATTAGGGGTTAATAAAATTTGTTATAGTGTTTGCGAGGCGGGAGAGCGGCGGTTTAGGGGTTAATACATTTATTATATTGGCGGCGATGTCCTGTTGGCAGATTAGGGGTTAATAAGTGTAGGTAGGTGGCGGCGACGTTGAGGGGGCAGATTAGGGGTTAATAAATTTAATATAGGTGTCGGCGATGTTGGGGGTAGCAGATTAGGGGTTCATAGGGATAATGTAGGTGGCGGCGGTGTCTGGAGAGGCAGATAAGGGGTTAATATTATAATGCAGGTGTCAGCGATAGCGGGGGTGGCAGATTAGGGGTTAATAAGTGTAAGGTTAGGGGTATTTAGAATCGGGGTTCATGTTAGGGTGTTAGGTGTAGACTTAGAAAGTGTTTCCCCATAGGAAACAATGGGGCTGCGTTAGGAGCTGAACACTGCTTTTTTGCAGGTGTTAGGGTTTTTTTCAGCCAGCTCAGCCCCATTGTATCCTATGGGGAAATCGTGCACGAGCACGTTTTTCCAGCTTACCGCTACAGTAAGCAATGCTGGTATTGAGGGTTGAAGTGGAGCTATATTTGCTCAAAGATCACTTTTCTGAGGCAGCCATTCAGAAAACTCGTAATACCAGCGTTGGCTTAAGGGAGCGCTGGAAAAAAAAAGGCTTGTTAGCCCCGCAAGTTTTTACATACAAAACTCGTAATCTAGGCGTAGTTCAGGAAACGCAAGGATAATCCTATTAGTATTAATTCATATTATGTTTCCGATCTAGTGTTACATAGTTATAGTATCTAACAAAGGATATAAACCTTTTATCGTCTAGAGTCTTGGTGTTTTTTAAGTATAATAAAATAAAACATGAGAAAACTTAAGAGAACGAAGAAGGAGAATCAGAAAAAAAAGGTGGAAAAAGGGGACCCTGCAACTCTCCCTCACAATCCCCACCAACATCTACATACTTAGGGGCCTTTAATACCATGATACCGGGAACACATCACTTAAGATTAGGCCTTCAAAATAGGTGGTCCTATGGAATTGCTTAGTAAGTATGTATTGCATCGACAGGGGTTAAGACTAAATCATTTTCAGCCATTTCTTAAAAAAAGGGTTATTTTATTAATATGCAAGATGGATTATTATATTGTTCAATAATAATTTGGGACTTTATTGCCCTAATAAACACAGAAAAAGAGGGGTCTGTCCGATTTTTCCAATTTTAGAATCAAATTACGGGCAATCATAATAGATAGACTAGATTATAGTTCGGGAAATCCACAAACTTATAAAGAAAGAAAATATATTTTGATTCTATGGTAAATGCATCATAAAAGTTTTTATTAAGCCAGTAATTAACTTTCTGCTAGAATTGTGAAATTTTCGGACACAACCAAAGACAGTGAAGAGCGTCAGCTGCCGGGAAATTACATCTGTAGCAGCTGCCATGGCTATCAGGAGACCATTTGGCCAATCTAAACTGCGTAATATAGGCATTATTAATTAGTTTTATGTGTGATTCTTTCCAGGAGGAAGAAAGAGGGGCCTCAGGGACCCATTTAATACCAGCCGTGATTCGATCAGTATCAATATCTTCAAAAAATCTTGTCCAATATAGAAAAATCTTATCCAGACTTAATTGGCATTGTTTTGCCAGCAGTATTTTATATAATAATGCAATTGAGTGAGTCCCTGCACTATAAAGGTTAATATAGTCCCCTATTTTCCCAAAGCGTTCCTCTAGCTGACCTAATTGCATTTTCTTACCAATGAAATGACGCAATTGAAGGTAAGCATATAAATTATTATTAGGTATATTGTACTCCGTGGTAATACTATCAAAAGTTCTCATTCTATAAATCCCCTCCATGGTTTGAGTTATGGTAATCAAATCTTTCTGAGCCCACCTATTGAAAATCTCTGACTCTATCCCAGGGAGAAATTCCAGGTCACTTCTTATAGGCAGAAAAACAGATAGATGAAAATTAACGTTCAAAATCACACAAAAGAGGCCTATTTAACAAAGGTCTGTCGGACTGCGCATCAGGTCTGACAGACCTCGCTGAATACGGAGAGCAATATGCTCTCCGTATTCAGCATTGCAACAGCAGCTCTTGTGAGCTGCTGGTGCAACGCCACCCCCTGCATATTCGCGGCCAATTGGTCACCAGCAGGGGGTGTCAATCAACCCGATCATACTCAATTGAATTGTGGCGATCTCTGTCCGCCTCCTCAGAGCAGGCAGACAGGTTATGGAGCAGCAGTCTTTAGACCGCTGCTCCATAACTTGCGTTTCTTTCTGGCGAGCTTGATAAATGGGCCTCTAAGTCTCTGCCAAGCTTAAACTACATTGTATATGCTAAATAGCATCTTAATATTCTCTGGGAGCTGTGAGTGTGGACAGTGCAAAATGGCCTTAAGGGAATAAGGAAAGATTAGCTTTTCTTCCATAATAGTGTTGTCAGATAATCATATGACGAAAACCAATCTACCACATGTCTTGCAAGTATTGAAATACTATATGATCTAACATCAGGAAAAGCGAGACCTCCAAGATTTGTTAACTGCATTAGTTTAGGCATAGATAAAACGTGTCTTTTACCTTTCCAAATACATTTAGCACATTCCCTGTTAACCCTTTAGTGACCAGGCCACTTTTCCATTTGTTGACTGTTTGGGACCAGGGCTATTTTTACATTTCTGCGGTGTTTGTGTTTAGCTGTAATTTTCCTCTTACTCATTTACTGTACCATACATATTATATACAGTTTTTCTCGCCATTAAATGGACTTTCTAAAGATACCATTATTTTCATTATATCTTATAATTTACTATAAAAATGTATAAAATATGAGGAAAAAATAAATAAATACACACTTTTTCTAACTTTGACCCCTAAAATATGTTGCACATCTACAACCACCAAAAAACACCCATGCTAAATAGTTTCTAAATTTTGTCCTGAGTTTAGATATCAAAATAACAAGAGTATTGCATTGAGCAATGATACTTTTTTATTGGACTAACTATACATTTCTAAGTTGAGAAGCTTTCTGAAGAGTTATTTCCTTTATCAAGTCTGAAGCAATACTGACCAATTCAATGGAGTTTACAGATTATATCTTAAAACACAGAATAGCTAAGAAGACAGAAAGTGCAGGAAGATGAGGAGGTGTTGTAAAATCATGAGGGGGGCTTAGGTAACAGGCAGACAGTGCCCAGTGTAGGAGAACAGACAGGGGAAATATATAGCTTTACATAGAGCATATACTGACAAAGTTATATATCAACATTGAATCAATATCTATAAAGATGTGAAATTGTATATACAGGGGGAATACAAAAGTTAAAAAAAGACATAGGCTTACCTGTGTAGCTATGTATAAAGAATGTTAAATATACAATCTAATTGACTAAATGAAAGTACATTACAAAAAAAATTGATAATGTGTTAAGAATCCAGAGTCCACATCCAGAGTGCAGTTTTTGGCTTGTTTCTCCAATATAGCATCCCACTTCACATGCAGTGCAATGTATCATGTATACCATATTTGCAGATATACATGAATATTCATATGGCATATTCATGTATATCTGCAAATGTGGTATACATGATACATTGCACTGCATGTGAAATGGGATGCTATATTGGAGAAACAAGCCAAAAACTGCACCTTCGGATGAACTTACACAGACACTCAATCAAAATACACTGTGAAACAAAATACTGCACCCCTATTGGTCACCATTTCACCCAACCTGACCACTCCATCCAAAACCTCAAAATCAAAATTCTCAGAGGCAATTTCAAAAACACCATGGAAAGAAAAACCTTTGAAATGAAAATGATAATGCACTTCAACTTGTTTAATTCTGGACTAAATGTGGAATCTGGATTCTTAACACATTATCAAAAATTTTTGTAATGTACTTTCATTTAGTCAATTACATTGCATATTCCACATTCTTTATACATAGGTACACAGGTAAGCCTATGTCCACACTTTTGTCTTTTTTTAACTTTTGTATTCCCCCTGTATATACAATTTCACATCTTTATAGATATTGATTCAATGTTGATATATAACTTTATGTCAGTATATGCTCCATGTAAAGCTATATATTTCCCCTGTCTGTTCTGCTACACTGGACACTGTCTGCCTGTTACCTAAGCCCCCCTCATGATTTATACGACACCTCCTCCTCTCCCTGAACTTTCTGTCTTCTTAGCTATTCTGTGTTTTAAGATATAATCTGTAAATTCCATTGAATTGGTCAGTATTGCTTCAGACTTGATAAAGGAAGGAACTCTTCCGAAAGCTTCTCAACTTATAAATGTATAGTTAGTCCAATAAAAAAAGTATCATTGCTCAATGCAATACTCTTGTTATTTTGATATCTAAATCTCTGGACTAACATGGCTACTCCAATCGTCCTGAGTTTAGAAATACCTAGGCCCATATTTATCAAACTCCGTACGGAGCTTGAAGGGCCGTGTTTCTGGCGACTCTTCAGACTCGCCAGAAACACAAGTTATGAAGCAGCGGTCTACTGCTCCATAACGCTGTCCGCCTGCTCTGATGAGGCGGACAGGAATCGCCGGAATTCAACCCGATCGAGTACGATCGGGTTGATTGACACCTCTCTGCTTGCGGCCGATTTGCCGCGAGTCAGCAGGGGGCGGTGTTGCACCTGCAGCTCTTGTGAGCTGCTGGTGCAATGCTGAATATGGAGAGCGTATTGCTTTTTTTTTCAAGTTATAGGCCAATATATACAAGTAGCACTTTGCTTTTTTCAAACCATTTTTTTTTTTCTTCAAAATTAGCGATAGTTACATTGGAACACTGATATCTGTCAAAAATCCCTGAATAACCATTCACATGTATATATTTTTATTTAGTAGACAACCCAAAGTATTGATCTAGGCCCATTTTGATATATTTCATGTCACCATTACACACAAAAAAAAACAAAAAAACTTTAGCTTTTTCACAAACTTTAGGTTTCTCACTGAAATTATTTACAAACAGCTTGTGCAATTATGGCACAAATAGTTGTCAATGCTTCTCTGGGATCCCCTTTGTTCAGAAATAGCAGACATTTATGGTTTTGGCGTTGCTTTTTGGTAATTAGAAGGTCGCTAAATACCACTTTGCACCACACGTGTAATATGCCCAGCAGTGAAGGGGTTAATTATGGAGCTATTAGGGTTAATTTTAGCTTTAGTGTAGTGTAGTAGACAACCCAAAGTATTGATCTTGGCCCATTTTGGTATATTTCATGCCACCATTTCACCGCCAAATGCGATCAAATAAAAAAAAATTAACTTTTTCCGAATTTTAGGTTTCTCACTGAAATTATTTACAAACAGTTAGTGCAATCATGGCACAAGTGGTTGTAAATGCTTCTATAGGATTCCCTTTGTTCAGAAATGGCAGATATATATGGCTTTGGCATTGCTTTTTGGTAATTAGAAGGCTGCAAAATTATGCTGCGCACCACACGTGTATTATGCCCAGCAGTTAAGGGGTTAATTAGGTAGCTTGTAGGGTTAATTTTAGCTTTAGTGTAAAGATCAGCCTCCCACCTGACACATCCCCTGACCCCCTCAAACAGCTCCCTTCCCTCCCCCACCCCACAATTGTCACCACCATCTTAAGTACTGGCAGAAAGTCTGCCAGTATAAAAATAAAGGTGCTTAATATATATATTATAACTGTAGGTTCCCCCATTACCCCCAACCTCCCTCACCCCCCCCCCCCCCGACAGCTCTCTCAGCCTCCCCCCTCAACCTAATGGCCGCCATCTAACTAAAAAATGGGCCCTTTTTTTCTAAAAAAAACCCCAAACACCCCATTTTCTGTAGTGTAGCTGCCCCCTCAATACACTGCCCCCTCCCCCTCGCTGATCCCTTTACAAAAGTTTTATTTCCCCCTCCCTCTCCCTTTCCCTCTAAAGTCTCCATCCTTGGACAATCGTTAATGTCCGTGTGCGTGTGTGCGCATGTATGCACGCACACTCCCAAGCCCTGCCCGATCCCAGACACTCAGGAACTGGATACGGATCGAGCACCACTGATGGGCCGCCCAGCCGCCTCCCTGCTATGGCTCCCACCCACCAACGATCGGCACCATCGCTGGCCGATGCAGAGAGGACCACAGAGTGGCTCTCTCTGCATTGGATGCTTAAAAAATGTTATTGCAGGATGCCTTAATATCGAGGCATCACTGCAATAACATGAAAGCAACTGGAAGCAATCACGATCGCTTCCAGTGCTTGAAATCCCTCCTTGGTCCATAAGTGACATTTTTGTAGAACGTACCCTATACGTCCTTGGTCTTTAAGGGGTTAAAATACTTGATAAAATACTTGATATCCTTGTTTAAGATAAACAGAGGTACATTATTCATAATATGCAATAACTGTGGAAAAAGGATAGACCTGATAATCATTACTTTTGCAGATAGTGAGATGGGGAAAAAAACTCCATCTTTACAGTTTAGAAATTGTGTTAAAAACAAAATGTGTTTAATTGAGTTTGTACCACATATTGGGGTCTTTATGTATGTTAATTCCCAAATATCTAAAATGCTCTACTTCTTTGAGGTCATGCTGAATATAGCTATCCTTATTTTTATGGATCCAGACCACTTTTTTATTTTTTATTTTTAATATATAATAACAGGTCGTCCACGTAAATTGATATAACACATCTGATTTACCAAACTTATTCCCTGTAATTCTTGTCAAAGAAGAATCACTAGGGGTTCTATAGCAACATTAAAAACTAGAGGGGAGAGAGGGCAGCCTTGTCTGGTTCCTTTATTTAATTTAAAAAAAATAATAATGTACAGCTACCATTGACTAGAATAGATGATATGGGGGAATTGAAAATAGCTTTAACAAAGGCTACTAAGTTTCCTGAAAAACCAAAGTTGACCAGATAAGAATATAAGTGATACCATATTATTGAGTCAAAGGCTGCGTCAATTAAAACAAAAGCAAAATCTTGCTTGGAGGTTATTTTATATTTATGCAATTTAGTCCAAAAATGTTCTTAGATTAAATTTGTTCTACAGATATTTTTAGTTGGGAACCTACCGCACATAAAACCAAAATGATCCTGATGGATAATTTAATTTAATGATATTCTGAGTCTGTTAGCTAGAATAGAAGTAAGCTTTTTGTAATCTGTGTTTAATAATGAGATAGGTCTGTATGACCCAGGATCTAAGGGGTTCTTATCTTTTTTTTAAATTAAGGTTATAATTGATGCTGAGAAATATTTAGACATTTTCACATAGTAACCATTAAATACATTTGTTAAAGTGTTAGATATCTCTGTTTTAAATATCCTATAAAACTCTGTGGGGAGTTGATCTGGCCCAGGAGTTTTATTGAGTTTAGAGGCATCTATAGCTTCCATGACTTCCTCCAGCATGATAGGGGCATTTAAAGTTGGGATGCAAGAACATTAGGCGTATCAATCTTGTTCCAGAAAATCTCTTTATTGTCTATATTAATTTCTCTTGGTGCATAGATATTCTGATAGTAGTTAAAAAAGGTCCTCTTTATATCAGTAAGTTCTGTTAAATGATTCCTCCCATCTTTAATACTTTCAATGGTATTATTTTTTTTTTCCTGGCCTTATCAAGTCTAGATAGATATTTTGCTGATTTACCATAGTGTTCCTTGAATATGACATTAATTCTAATCTCTTCCTTAGTAATTTTTTGTTTAAAAAAAAAACACTCCTATCCTGCCGAGCTGTCTTATACTTATCCTAGAATGTTTTGATTGGTGTATTGATATATTTCCTATACGCATTTTTAACCTCCTTCGAGAGCTGAAGCTCACGCGCTCTGAATTTCTTTTTTATCTTTTATCATATAGGCTTTGACCTCACCTCTAAATTAAGCTTTCACTGTCTCCCATAAGATCTAAATTTATTGATATATAAAATGTTATCATCTCTAAATTCCCTCCATTTATGTCACAACCAGTTTTGAAATAAAACATTATAAATTAAATTTTAGGAAAATAAAAATTAGCTGAAGGGTCTAATTGTGGTGGTCTAAGTGGGAACTCCAAGGAAACTATAGCAGGATCAGAGATAACAATATTGTGTATTTGGGCCTTACCTTCTATTTTGAGCAAAGACCTATACGATCTAGACTCTCAAGTATATAGTTTAATATTTGGATGTTAAATAGGCCATATATCATGCAATTTAAGATTTTTGCAAATTTGTTAATTTTTTTTTTAGATTTTTTGGGTGAGCCAGAGGTCTTCCTGGGCGAAAGTAAGTCAAGAGTCAGTAGGGGGATCAGATTAAAATCACCTGCTAGGATTAGTTTTTGATCAATATATTTGGAGAGCCTAGTTATAATTATGTTCCAGAAATCACAGTCAGTACTATTGGGTCCATAAATATTACAAAATGTATAGTTTTCCTGAACAATTTCAATGCTCAGAATCATCCATCTGTTATGTGGATCAGTTTCAGTATATAAAATATTGTAACTAAGATTTTTGTTTATTAAAAATGCTACTCCTTTCTTTTTCCTGGAACACTCAGATGCTATAACCTGACCTACCCATTTGCTTTTAAGTTTAGCAGCTTCTTCTAATTTAATATGTGTCTCCTGTAATAGCACTAAATCAGGATTATATTTGGCTAATTATTTCAGATACCTGAAAGGGACTGCACATTTAAAATTAAGACTACAGCCAATAGCAATCCTAGACTAGTAGGATACACAGATGCTGATTGGGCTGAAGATATATCAGATTGCAAGTCCAGCAGTGGGAACATATTTTTCTATGAAGGTGGAGCTGTTAGCTGGAAGTCACAAGCAAGCTACTGTAGCCCATACCTCTACTGAAGCGGAATATGTTTCTGCTGCAGAGACACGTAGAGAGGGCTTATGGATCAAATCACTACTGAAAGGCATGGGAATAGATGAACGCACACTAATACAGATCTTTGAAGATAACCAAAATTATATAAGACTCTCTCTATCGGAGAAATATAGTGCATGTACAAAACATATTGATGTGAAGTACCATGTAGTGAAAGATCTACATGAAAAAAAGGCTAATTGAGTTATGCTATTGTCCCACAGGAGAGATGATAGCAGATATACTCACCAAGTCACTGACAAGAGACTGTTACCAGAGTCTACATGGCAAGTTAAGGGTTGTAGACCCAAAAGCATATTGAGTTGAGATAGGGACTGTTGGGACCAGAAGCAACTATGCTTGCTTTCGGACACTAGCTGGTGATACATATAATGTATTTGGTTCTTTTTGTATTCCGTCTTCTCCCTTGTGTATATATGCTCTACTGACCTTTTCCTAACTCACATCCTTTTTGTTCCTGTATTAGATACTAGAAAGTTCTCTCAATTTCCTGACTGAGGTTGTCTGCTGTGTTGTTTCTTTAATCCACAATAACGTGTTTACATCATGCAGTTTAACAGATGACTTGTTTAAAATGAAGAATAAAGTAAGCCTGTTATCTTGAAGAAATGTACTAAGCTCTGTGACTCCCGTTTCTGTGTGTAGTAAGCTTTCCAAAGCATAAAACATTGCTCTGCTATATTTGGTTTTGACAGATTAAGGGCCAGAGTACCAGTGGAGCGCTATATAACGCTCCCACTCAAACGTTAACTGCACTAGAAGTAAGCTTTTCTTTCAGAAAACTATGATGTCCACAGTCCTCCATAACATATTGGATATATTTGCCACAACTAGTCAAAGGTCATGAACCCATATCTGAACTTAAAATCCCTCCCACCTCCCTTCTCTCTCTTAGTTTTGTTCTTGGCCTCGTAGGAGTTGGTTGAGAATAGAGGTTGCTCCAGCTACTTGCTTATGGATTACAAATTGGGAGCTCAGACGTATGTGAAAACCAGAGTCTCTGGGGAGAATCATTTACAAAGAAAAAAGAAAAGACTCTTCACAGCAGCTGAATACCCTGATATGTTCACAGCATTTCCCTAATGGGACTTCAGTCATAACTACCCTCAGGTGTTGCAGGGACTCATCCCTAGCCTCCCCCTGAGGGACTGCAGTATTTGCTACTGCAATCCTCTGCTGTACTCGATACCTGCACTGGATGGGCTCTCTGTTGGATACTGCTGCAGCTGCATTGCATAGAATTTTACATGCCTGGTAAGCCAGTGGAGGGGTGCTGCGTAAGGTAAGTGACTTTAAACAGTACACATTCAGCCCAGAAGCTATTTATAGGTACTCTAACACATGTACACCATAGCCAGGGGGCTTAGCGGGCACTCCTCATGACACACTTTTTTTCTTTTTTGCAATTCCTTACCTACCCTATTCTTATTAGAGACATAGCCAAGTAACACTTTTGCAATTCACAGCCCTCTGGCAGCTCTTTGGAAATATTTATGACATTTTTTAGAAAATACATGCCTGGCCCTTTAAGACAACCATTAACTGTTCATTGGAGTTAGCTGATCAAAAGAGAAAACTCTGTTTGTGCTGGGGAGCATGTTGTTAAAAGGGAAGAGTATTTATTATGCTTGGTGCACGTTATATAATTTTATTACACTCTACATACACTGCAATTACACAATATGGAAACAGTTATTATGTCCCCACTAAAAACAGCACATTAGAGGAATAATTTCCTGATAACCCTCCCTGTACATGTGTTTTACAAGCCTGTTCCATTATGTCAGGCCAATACTCTGTGAGAGATATTTACCTTAGATTGTGCATGTGATTTAACCACACCCTTTTGGGGGTCGATCCGATAAAAATCGTCGCCCGCAAAAGCTGGCGACGCCAATATTTGCACGGGTTTGGTATCCTATATACGGCATAACCTAGAAGTTACGCGCGTATATTTCTGCCGTCGCCCGTAGTTTTTTGGGCCATAGGCAGGTATACCAAGCCCGCGCAGTTTGGTATCCAATATACAGCGTAAGGACTTACGTGGCGAAAATGGAGAAATCTTACTCCATTTTCACCTCGCCACAAAAAGCAGCCGTAAGAAGCCTTACGCTGACTATTGGAGCCCCGTAACTCCCTAAACTGGCTGCTAAATAAACCTAACACCTAACGCATGCGCAATGTCTATCTCCCTGTCAACCGCGATCTGCTAAATAAAACCTAACACCTAACGCATGCGCAATGTCTATCTCCCTGTCAACCGCGATCCCCCGCCGCAATCCCTAATAAAGTATTTAACCCCTAAACCGCCGCCATCTACATAAACTAACCCCCTACTGTGAGCCCCTAAAACCGCCACCATCTAACTGATCTATCCCCTACTGTGAACCCCTAAAACCGCCACCATCTAACTGATCTATCCCCTAATGTGAACCCCTAAAACCGCCACCATCTAACTGATTTATCCCCTAATCTGAACCCCTAAAATCGCCACCATCTAACTGATCTATCCCCTAATGTGAACCCCTTACACCGCCACCATCTACCTTATCTATCCCCTAATCTGACCCCTTACACCGCCGCCACCTATATAAAAATTATTAACCCCATAATCTAATCCCCCTATACCGCCGCCAGCTATATTAAAATTATTAACCCCTAATTTAATCTACCTACCCCACCGCCAGCTATATTATCTATATTAACCCTAAGTATATTATAGTTAATATAGTTATTACATTATATATATTAACTATATTAACCCTAATTATATTAGGGTTAATATAGTTAATATAGTTACTATAGTATTTATATTAACTATATTAACTCTATCTAACCCTAACACCCCTAACTAAATTCTTATTAAATAAATCTAATTCATATTATAAACTACAATATTCCTATTTAAATCTAAATACTTACCTATAAAATAAACCCTAAGATAGCTACAATATAATTAATAATTACATTGTAGCTATGTTAGGGTTTATATTTATTTTACAGGTAAATTGTTAATTACTTTAACTAGGTATAATAGCTATTAAATAGTTATGAACTATTTAATAGCTACCTAGTTAAAATAATTACCCAATTACCTGTAAAATAAATCCTAACCTAAGTTACAAATACACCTACACTATCAATAAATTAAATAAACTACAAATATCTATCTAAAAATACAATTAAATAAACTAAACTAAATTACAAAAAAAACAAACACTAAATTACAAAAAATAAAAAAAAGATTACAAGATTTTTAAGCTAATTACACCTATTCTAAGCCCCCTAATAAAATAATAAAGCCCCCCAAAATAAAAAAAAATTCCCTACCCTATTCTAAATTAAAAAAAGTTCAAAGCTCTTTTACCTTACCAGCCCTTAAAAGGGCCTTTTGTGGGGGCATGCCCCAAAGAAAACTGCTCTTTTGCCTAAAAAAAAAAAACACAATACCACCCCCCAACATTACAACCCACCACCCACATACCCCTAATCTAACCCAAACCCCCCTTAAATAAACCTAACACTACCCCCCTGAAGATCTCCCTACCTTGTATTCACCCCGCCGGGCAGAACTCTTCATCCGATCCGGGCGATGTCCAATCAAGCGGCAAAGAAGAATTCTTCATCCCGGTGATGTCTTTCTCCAAGCGGCAGCAAAGTCTTCTTCCATCGGGCAGCATCTTCCATCAAGCGGCATCTTCAATCTTCATTCTTCGCTCCTCCAACGCAGAGCATCCATCCCGGCCGACGACTGAACGACGAATGAGGTACCTTTAAATGACGTCATCCAAGATGGCGTCCGTCGAATTCCGATTGGCTGATAGGATTACAGCCAATCGGAATTAAGGTAGAAAAATCTGATTGGCTGATTGAATCAGCCAATCAGATTCAAGTTCAATCTGATTGGCTGATTGGTAATGTTGGGGGGTGGTATTGTGTTTTTTTTCAGGCAAAAGAGCAGTTTTCTTTGGGGCATGCCCCCACAAAAGGCCCTTTTAAGGTCTGGTAAGGTAAAAGAGCTTTGAACTATTTTTAATTTAGAATAGGGTAGGGAATTTTTTTATTTTGGGGGTTTATTATTTTATTAGGGGGGCTTAGAATAGGTGTAATTAGCTTAAAAATCTTGTAATCTTTTTTTTATTTTTTGTAATTTAGTGTTTGTTTTTTTTTGTAATTTAGTTTAGTTTATTTAATTGTATTTTTAGATAGATATTTGTAGTTTATTTAATTTATTGATAGTGTAGGTGTATTTGTAGCTTAGGTTAGGATTTATTTTACAGGTAATTGGGTAATTATTTTAACTAGGTAGCTATTAAATAGTTAATAACTATTTAATAGCTATTATACCTAGTTAAAATAATTAACAATTTACCTGTAAAATAAATATAAACCCTAACATAGCTACAGTGTAATTATTAATTATATTGTAGCTATCTTAGGGTTTATTTTATAGGTAAGTATTTAGATTTAAATAGGAATATTTTAATTAATAATATTAATATTAGATTTATTTTAATAAGAGTTTAGTTAGGATGTTAGAGTTAGATAGGGTTATATTATATTATATATAATAACGATATTAACTATATCAACCCTAATATAATTAGGGTTAATATAGTTAATATATATAATATAATAACTATATTAACTATATTAACACTAATATAATTAGGGTTAATATAGTTAATATAGCTGGCGGCGGTGTAGGGGGATTAGATTAGGGGTTAATACATTTATTATAGGTGGCCGCGGTGTAGGGGGATGTAGATTGTAGGCAAAAGAGCAGTTTACTTTGTGACAAAGCCCCGCCAAAAGCCCTTTTAAGGGCTGGCAAAAGAGCTGAATTCTTTGGGGCATGCCCCACAAAAAGCCCTTTTAAGGACTGGCAAAAGAGCTGTTACTTTGGGGCAATGCCACGCAAAAAGCCCTTTTCAGGGCTATTTGTAGGGTTAGACTTAGGTTTAGTGGTAGGGATAGTTTAGTATTTTAGGGGTTAAATAATTTAATATAGATGGCGGCGGGGTAGGGGGATTAGATTAGGGGTTAATAATTTTAAAATAGATAGCGGCGGGTTAGGGGCTCACTTTAGGGGGTTATAGATTTAATATAGCTGGCAGAGGTTTAGGGGTTAATAACTTTATTAGGTAGCGGCGGGCTCCGGGAGCGGCTGTTTAGGGGTTAATACATATTTTATTGTGAGGGGGGATAGCGGATAGAGGGTTAGACGTGTCGGGCTATGTTAGGGAGGTGTGTTAGACAGTGCGAGTGATTTAGACTTTAGTCAGGTTTTGTAGGCGCCGGCAGTTTCTAACGTGGCGCAAGTCACTGGCGACGCCAGAAATTTGTACTTGCGCAGATTTCTGGACATCGCTGGTTTATCCGACTTACGGCACGTTAGCATCTGACGGCGCCGTATATGGGATAGCTCGAGTTGCGAGCTGAAACTGCGGGCGACGCGGGTTCCCTCGCTTGCGCCGCAAACTACGATCTATATCGGATCGCGCCCCTGATTTGATTTAAGGAATTATGTACTGTCTATGTTGTTCAGAACCTACTCCCTTTACCTACTAAGTATAATAATAGCTAGAAACTTTCGGGCTATGGCAACATATTTTGTGGCTATTACTATTGAATGTTATACACTATCTGCTAATAATAAAGCACTATATGTTGTACATACAGAGAGGTGTAATCATTTAATACCAAAGGGTTCAGATTTGATAACCTTTAGGCAGCTGTACACCTCAGCACATTTTTATGTGATCTATAGTGTACACAATTTGATATAATATGTGGAATTATCTATTGTGCTAAACATTATGACATATGTTGCATTATAATTTATTATAAATATCTCCTATACTACTACTACTATATTAAATGTATTAACCCCTAAACCTAAAACCCCCCTAACTTAAATCTATTTTTAATAAATCTAAATAAAATTACTATAATTAAATCAATTATTCCTATTTAAAAATAAATACTTACCTATAAAATAAACCATAAGATAGCTACAATATAACTAATAATTACATTGTAGCTATTTTAGGATTTATATTTATTTTACAGGCAACTTTGTATTTATTTTAACTAGGTACAATAGCTATTAAATCGTTAATAACTATTTAATAGTTACCTAGTTAAAATAATTACAAAATTACCTGTAAAATAAATCCTAACCTAAGTTACAAATACACCTAACACTACACTATCAATAAATTAATTAAATAAATTAACCACAATTATCTAACATAAAATACAATTAAATAAACTAAACTATAGTACAAAAAAAAACACTAAATTACAAAAAATAAAAAAATATTACAAGAAGTTTATTCTAATTACACCTAATCTAATCCCCTTAATAAAATAAAAAAGCCCTCCAAAATAATAAAATTCCCTATCCTAAACTAAATTACAAATAGCTCTTAAAAGGGCCTTTTGCGGGGCATTACCCCAAAGTAATCAGCTCTTTTACAGCCCTTAAAAGGGCTTTTTGCGGGGCATTGCCCCAAAGTAATCAGCTCTTTTACCTGTAAAAAAAAGAAATACAATACCCCCCAACATTACAACCCATCACCCACACACCCCTACTCTAAAACCCACCCGATCCTCCCTTAAAAAAGCCTAACAAAACCCCATTGATGATCACCCTACCTTGAGCCGTCTTCACCCAGCCGGGCCGAACTCTTCATCCGATCCGGGCACAAGTGGTCCTCCAGCCGGGCAGAAGTCTTCATCCGATCGGGGCAGCAGAGGTCCTCCATCCAGCATAAGTCTTCATCCAAGCAGCAGCTTCTATCTACATCCTTCCGGCGATGAGCGGCTCCATCTTCAAGACCTCCGGCACAGAACATCCTTCTCGGCCGACGACTACCCGACGAATGGCTGGTCCTTTAAATGACGTCATCCAAGATGGCGTCCCTCGAATTCCAATTGGCTGATAGGATTCTATCAGCCAATCGGAATTAGGGTAGGAAAAATCTGATTGGTTGATTTAATCAGTCAATCGGATTGAAGTTCAATCCGATTGGCTGATTGGATCAGCCAATAGAATTGACCTCGCAGTCTAGGGGGCACCGGATCTGCCTGGCTGCTGGAATTGGCTGGCAAAGCAGCGGCTAGCATTAGTAATGTTATGTATACAAATTTTGAAAAATTATTTTTTGTAATGTGTGCACAGTGCACAGTGATGGGCTGCACACTTACTGTCTCAGACTCAGGACACAGTCACAGTCACAGTCACAGTGCGTCACGTCAGAGAGACTGTGCATCACGTTCACAGTCAGTCAGTGACGTGGAGCCTGGAGGCAGAGTCAGACAGCAGTGGATCTGACTCTCTTTCTGAGAGGGAAACAAATGTGGTGTGAATGCTGGTGCCACGTGACTTTTGTCACTCACTGGAGTCACTCGAATAAATGATTGAGGCTGAGCCACTTGAGTGACATCATGCCCACCCACTCAGATGGCCAGAGAGACTGGCGCCGGTGGCAGCACTGAAGTGAGAAGACTGGCGCCGGTGGCAGCACTGAAGTGAGAGGTAGCTCAGGTAGGATGGGTGGTTATGTGAAGAACCCACGTATAATATCTAGGTGGGGGGAGCTGCTACTATATGGTTGCTGCTTGCTGGGAGAAAACATTGATTCTGCATTAAATGGAGTGACATGGATAATACATTAAATAATAATAATATAGAAATATATATATATATATATATATATATACATATATATGTATATATATATATATATATGTGTGTGTGTATATATATATATATATATATATATATATATATATATATATATACAGGGAGTGCAGAATTATTAGGCAAATGAGTATTTTGACCACATCATCCTCTTTATGCATGTTGTCTTACTCCAAGCTGTATAGGCTCGAAAGCCTACTACCAATTAAGCATATTAGGTGATGTGCATCTCTGTAATGAGAAGGGGTGTGGTCTAATGACATCAACACCCTATATCAGGTGCGCATAATTATTAGGCAACTTCCTTTCCTTTGGCAAAATGGGTCAAAAGAAGGACTTGACAGGCTCAGAAAAGTCAAAAATAGTGAGATATCTTGCAGAGGGATGCAGCACTCTTAAAATTGCAAAGCTTCTGAAGCGTGATCATCGAACAATCAAGCGTTTCATTCAAAATAGTCAACAGGGTCGCAAGAAGCGTGTGGAAAAACCAAGGCGCAAAATAACTGCCCATGAACTGAGAAAAGTCAAGCGTGCAGCTCCCAAGATGCCACTTGCCACCAGTTTGGCCATATTTCAGAGCTGCAACATCACTGGAGTGCCCAAAAGCACAAGGTGTGCAATACTCAGAGACATGGCCAAGGTAAGAAAGGCTGAAAGATGACCACCACTGAACAAGACACACAAGCTGAAACGTCAAGACTGGGCCAAGAAATATCTCAAGACTGATTTTTCTAAGGTTTTATGGACTGATGAAATGAGAGTGAGTCTTGATGGGCCAGATGGATGGGCCCGTGGCTGGATTGGTAAAGGGCAGAGAGCTCCAGTCCGACTCAGACGCCAGCAAGGTGGAGGTGGAGTACTGGTTTGGGCTGGTATCATCAAAGATGAGCTTGTGGGGCCTTTTCAGGTTGAGGATGGAGTCAAGCTCAACTCCCAGTCCTACTGCCAGTTTCTGGAAGACACCTTCTTCAAGCAGTGGTACAGGAAGAAGTCTGCATCCTTCAAGAAAAACATGATTTTCATGCAGGACAATGCTCCATCACACGCGTCCAAGTACTCCACAGCGTGGCTGGCAAGAAAGGGTATAAAAGAAGAAAATCTAATGACATGGCCTCCTTGTTCACCTGATCTGAACCCCATTGAGAACCTGTGGTCCATCATCAAATGTGAGATTTACAAGGAGGGAAAACAGTACACCTCTCTGAACAGTGTCTGGGAGGCTGTGGTTGCTGCTGCACGCAATGTTGATGGTGAACAGATCAAAACACTGACAGAATCCATGGATGGCAGGCTTTTGAGTGTCCTTGCAAAGAAAGGTGGCTATATTGGTCACTGATTTGTTTTTGTTTTGTTTTTGAATGTCAGAAATGTATATTTGTGAATGTTGAGATGTTATATTGGTTTCACTGGTAAAAATAAATAATTGAAATGGGTATATATTTGTTTTTTGTTAAGTTGCCTAATAATTATGCACAGTAATAGTCACCTGCATACACAGATATCCCCCTAAAATAGCTATAACTAAAAACAAACTAAAAACTACTTCCAAAGCTATTCAGCTTTGATATTAATGAGTTTTTTGGGTTCATTGAGAACATGGTTGTTGTTCAATAATAAAATGAATCCTCAAAAATACAACTTGCCTAATAATTCTGCACTCCCTGTATATATATATATATATATATATATATATATATATATATATATATATATATATATATATATATATATATGAAAATAGAAAACAGCACTCTCTGGTCTTAACAGCAAAATCTATTTATTCGGTAACGTTTTGGGGAATGCTCCCCTTCATCAGACCAACAAGATACAAGTGAATCAAACATTTATACCCAGATAAACCCCTCCCCCAGTGCAAAAAAACGCCAAACAATGTTGCCAAGGCAACCAACAAGTAACAATTGTCAACAAGCATAAAAAGCAATTAGTTTACAATATTGATATAACATCAAATAGTCATTATGCAATTTTATATTGGAACTACATAAAGCCTCTTTTGTCATATTGTCATGGAATTTCCTGAAGGGTCAAATTTATGCTTTATCTCATCTTTTTCATAGGAAGTTAGCTAAACTTCCTGATGTTCAGACTTTTGTTCAGGTGTTAGTTTGAATTAGGCCAGTTGTAAAACCTATTTCTCCACTCTGGAATTTGAATCTAGTTCTTTACGTATTACAAGGTTCCATTTTGAACAAATGCTTTCCATTGACATCATTCTGTCATCTAGGAAAGAACTTTTTATGTTAAAGGGACATTATACACTCATTTTTTCTTTGCATAAATGTTTTGTAGATAATCTATTTATATAGCCCATAAAGTTTTTTTTTTAAATTAATGTATAGTTTTGCTTATTTTTAAATAACATTGCTCTGATTTTCAGACTCCTAACCAAGCCCCAAAGTTTTATGTGAATACGCTCGACTACCTACTCCAGCTTGCTCCTGTTTGTGTAAAGGGTCTTTTCATATGCAAAAGAAGGGGGAGGGGGGGAGTGTCTTATTTGCCACTTGCAGTGGGCTTTCCAGCTACCTTTTCAAAAGAGCCAAACTGACAGCTTCTAAGTAAGTTTTTAAACAGTTTTATACTGGATTTTTATATCAGTATCTGTGCATCTTATTCTTTATAGTAGTGTCTATTACATGCAGTTATATGAAAATGAGTGTATACTGTCCCTTTAACAATCTCTTCTGAGTTTCTGAATCGTCAGCACTGTCTTGTGATTCTCCAATTTAATCATTAACAAGGACAAGGCTGTACTTTGTACCAAATATGATTTCCTTCCTAAGGTAGTTTCTACGGAAAATATCAATCAAAAATATTTTTATTCCTTCCTTGTGTACAGATACTTCTAACACTAAGGAGGGACTGTTAGAGTAAAGGACAAAAAGCTACTAAGGTAGCGTTGGCTTCTTGGCTTAAACAAGTGATTCACAAGGCTTAGTTGGTGGCAGGAAAGTCGCCTCCTATGAATATTACAACTCTTTCTACAAGAGCAGTTGTAACATCATGGGCTTTTAAAAATTATGCATCTTTGGAGCAGACTTGCAAAGCTGTCACATGATCTTCAGTGAATACTTTTTCCAAAGGTTATCGCTTTGATGTCCAACAATAGGAAGGTAGCAAAGCCAAGTGTCTAATCTGCAATCTTACTTAGGGATGTGGCTGACAGGGATACCATGTTGTGAGAGCCATTTTATGATTTGATGTCAAATCATGGACCCACTCATTGCTCTTCATGTCATCAGTAAGTCAACCAGTATTGATTGTGGACATCTCACAACCCTAGATAAAATACTGCATTTCTAAAAAGTACATATTTGTTCATGGTTAGAAAAAAAAGTATTAGATTTTACGGATAGTGATTGATTTACTAATATTTACTTATTACTAATTAATTATCAGGATATAATGTTTTAAAATAAATGTATTGCTGGTAAATGGTATGTGACTGACTTGAAGCAATATTGAAGGTTTTACTGTGAACAATATTTTTTACCTAATCATTATCATTGATTGTAATATTTATCACAACAATATTATGACTTCACTGTTGATAGTGATGATCTTCAGTATCTCCAGGGCAAAGCAATCTTGCTTCCCATGTCACTGATCAAAAAAGGCAAGGGGCAACATTAAGGTGGCTAGTGTTTTGGCTAGAGTTAGGGGACATGTTAAAAAGCTTTGATGCCAAAGAGGATTGCAATGTATTGCTAAGAATAACATTGTTATCAATCTCTATCATCCAATAACTTAACTGCAGTTTGCACACTCACTGACAATGTCACCCATCACACTGACGTGCATGTGATATTGCTATGGCCATAATCAGTCACTGAGGATATTGTGGCCATGTCAATAACTGTGACATTACGACAGCATTAATATTACCATATCAAAAAATATACTGTATTGAAGTAAGCCAGAAAAATAGCTGAAGATGTGCTGCCTTGTCATTGTATTTCTAGTTACCCTAAGGCACAGTCTTAAACTGTTATAATTGTGACACTAAATAATGTGTGAACTGATTTATAATGATCAAATATTGATCATGCAAAAAGCCTTGATTTAAAATGATGCTTGTAAATGCGAGTCATGATATCCATGAATTGAAATATGGCTTGGCAAACCTTGGTATGCATCTCCTCTTCTAGGACAAGCGGTATTCTTATTTCAACACACATGCAGATAAAGTGAAAGTACGATTATGTAACACTTTTAAAGAGGGTTTTGTTGAAAAGAAGGTAGGAAGGCCAAAAGCATGCATGTGTCTGGACCACTATATGCCAGCAATTTTTGCAAGAATGCCTTTAACCTTTTTGTTCATATGTCGGAATGTATCCAACAAAGGGTTTTACCACTTGCGTTACAATGTCGCATACATTTCGACATGACTTTCTCCTAACACGACAGCCGCCCAACCACTGTGCATGCCTTCAATGATCACAGAGATCGCCCCATTCACGCCGCATAGCATGCCACACTGGTCCGCCGTAACCCCACTGAGGCTAACTCCAACCACAGAAACCACATACAGTGATCTCCCGCACCACAAAGATGCAATCTCCCCACAAACATGTGATCTCACCACAAACACCACACACACAGTACCCCACAGTGGCCACCCCTCCCCCCACAGCGATGCAAACTTGTTCGACATTCACAGCATCCATAGCGATGCTATGTATGTATAGGGTGCTGTGTGTGCAGTGGGGGATCACATCTGTAAAGGGTGATGTGTGTGCAGAAGGGGATCACATTTCTATATATGAGTACAAGGGGAGCGGCGTTAAATAATTAAATAAGACCTGCTGGCGCACTATGTCAAAATTAATAGGACCGGAAAGGGTTAACTTTGAAAAACTGATCCCATAAAGTTCTTCAAACGCATGCAAGCTACCTATTTACGTATTCTTTTCACTAAAGGATAGCATAAGAACAAAGTATTTTTCAATATTGTATGTGCTAACTGAATCATGAAAGAAAAAAATGATGGCTCCCTAACTGCAATAATATAAACATGTGAATGAATCCATGTATTGTAGCCAACTTTAGTTTTCTGTTTCATCTAAAAGGGGGTATTTTACAACATATTTTAGTTTTGTTTTTTTAATACTGTGGGGCTGATTTATTATTGCATCAATATCGTCGCATTCGCTGGAGTCAATACGCTCGGCAGACATCGCCAAACATCGCTGCCGCAAATCTACATACGATGACCTTATTTATTAAAAGTCTGTCAAAAACACGTAGCTAGATTGATACCTGAACAAATAATAATATGTTATAGAAAGTTACGGCTAGATTTAGAGTTTTGTCGGTAACGACCCGCTTAGCTAACGCTGGCTTTTTTCTGGCCGCACCTTTTAAATAACTCTCGTATTGAGAGTTCACAGAATGGCTGCGTTAGGCTTCAAAAAGGGAGCGTACAGGCATATTTACCGACACTGCAACTCTCGATACCAGAATTGCTTACAGACGCGACCAGCTTCAAAAACGTGCTCGTGCACGATTCCCCCATAGGAAACAATGGGGCTGTTTGAGCTGAAAAAAAAACTAACACCTGCAAAAAAGCCGCGTTCAGCTCCTAACGCAGCCCCATTGTTTCCTATGGGGAAACACTTCCTACGTCTGCACCTAACACTCTAACATGTACCCCGAGTCTAAACACCCCTAACCTTACACTTATTAACCCCTAATCTGCCACCCCCGCTATCGCTGACCCCTGCATATTATTTTTAACCCTTAATCTGCCGCTCCGTACACCCCCGCCACCTACATTATCCCTATGTACCCCTAATCTGCTGCCCTAACATCGCCGACCCCTATATTATATTTATTAACCCCTAATCTGCCGCCCCCAACGTCGCCTCCACCTAACTACACTTATTAACCCCTAATCTACCGACCGGACCTGAGCGCTACTATAATAAATGTATTAACCCCTAATCCACCTCAATAACCCTATAATAAATAGTATTAACCCCTAATCTGCCCTCCCTAACATTGCCAACACCTAACTTCAAGTATTAACCCCTAATCTGCCGACAGGAGCTCACCGCTACTCTAATAAATTTATTAACCCCTAAAGCTAAGTCTAACTTTAACCCTAACACCCCCCTAAATTAAATATAATTTAAATCTAACGAAATAAATTAACTCTTATTAAATAAATTATTCCTATTTAAAGCTAAATACTTACCTGTAAAATAAACCCTAATATAGCTACAATATAAATTATAATTATATTATAGCTATTTTAGGATTTATATTTATTTTACAGGCAACTTTGTATTTATTTTAACCAGGTACAATAGCTATTAAATAGTTAAGAACTATTTAATAGCTAAAATAGTTAAAATAATTACAAAATTACCTGTAAAATAAATCCTAACCTAAGTTACAATTAAACCTAACACTACACTATCAATAAATAAATTAAATAAAATACCTACAATTACCTACAATTAAATCTAACACTACACTATCAATAAATAAATTAAATACAATTGCTACAAATAAATACAATGAAATAAACTAACTAAAGTACAAAAAATAAAAAAGAACTAAGTTACAAAAAATAAAAAAATATTTACAAACATTAGAAAAAAATTACAACAATTTTAAACTAATTACACCTACTCTAAGCCCCCTAATAAAATAACAAAGACCCCCAAAATAAAAAAAATGCCCTACCCTATTCTAAATTACAAAAGTTCAAAGCTCTTTTACCTTACCAGCCCTGAACAGGGCCCTTTGCGGGGCATGCCCCAAAGAATTCAGCTCTTTTGCCTGTAAAAAAAAACATACAATACCCCCCCCCCCAACATTACAACCCACCACCCACATACCCCTAATCTAACCCAAACCCCCTTAAATAAACCTAACACTAAGCCCCTGAAGATCTTCCTACCTTGTCTTCACCATTCCAGGTATCACCGATCGTTCCAGGCTCCAAAATCTTCATCCAAGCCCAAGCGGGGGCTAGACATCCATCATCCGATGGCTGAAGAAGTCCAGAAGAGGCTCCAAAGTCTTCATCCTACCCGGGAAGAAGAGTAGATCCGGACCGGCAACCATCTTCTTCCAAGCGGCATCTTCTATCTTCATCCGATGAGGACCGGCTCCATCTTGAAGACCTCCACCACGGACCCATCTTCTTCTTCCGATGACTTCCAGACGAATGACGGTTCCTTTAAGGGACGTCATCCAAGATGGCGTCCCTCGAATTCCGATTGGCTGATAGGATTCTATCAGCCAATCGGATTTAAGGTAGGAAAATTCTGATTGGCTGATGGAATCAGCCAATCAGAATCAAGTTCAATCCGATTGGCTGATTCAATCAGCCAATCAGATTGAGCTCGCATTCTATTGGCTGTTCCGATCAGCCAATAGAATGCGAGCTCAATCTGATTGGCTGATCGGATCAGCCAATCGGAATGAACTTGATTCTGATTGGCTGATTCCATCAGCCAATCAGAATTTTCCTACCTTAATTCCGATTGGCTGATAGAATCCTATCAGCCAATCGGAATTCGAGGGACGCCATCTTGGATGACATCCCTTAAAGGAACCGTCATTCGTCGGGAAGTCGTCGGAAGAAGAAGATGGGTCCGCGGTGGAGGTCTTCAAGATGGAGCCGGTCCTCATCGGATGAAGATAGAAGATGCCGCTTGGAAGAAGATGGTTGCTGGTCCGGATCTACTTTTCTTCCCGGATAGGATGAAGACTTTGGAGCCTCTTCTGGACTTCTTCAGCCATCGGATGATGGATGTCTAGCCCCCGCTTGGGCTTGGATGAAGATTTTGGAGCCTGGAACGATCGGTGATACCTGGCATGGTAAAGACAAGGTAGGAAGATCTTCAGGGGCTTAGTGTTAGGTTTATTTAAGGGGGGTTTGGGTTAGATTAGGGGTATGAGGGGGGTGGGTTGTAATGTTGGGGGGGGTATTGTATGTTTTATTTACAGACAAAAGAGCTGAATTCTTTGGGGCATGCCCCGCAAAGGGCCCTGTTCAGGGCTGGTAAGGTAAAAGAGCTTTGAACTTTTGTAATTTAGAATAGGGTAGGGCATTTTTTTATTTTGGGGGTCTTTGTTATTTTATTAGGGGGCTTAGAGTAGGTGTAATTAGTTTAAAATTGTTGTAATTTTTTTTTCTAATGTTTGTAAATATTTTTTTATTTTTTGTAACTTAGTTCTTTTTTTTTTTTTGTACTTTAGTTAGTTTATTTAATTGTATTTATTTGTAGGAATTGTATTTAATTTATTTATTGATAGTGTAGTGTTAGATTTAATTGTAGGTAATTGTAGGTATTTTATTTAATTTATTTATTGATAGTGTAGTGTTAAGTTTAATTGTAACTTAGGTTAGGATTTATTTTACAGGTTTGTAATTATTTTAACTATTTTAGCTATTAAATAGTTCTTAACTATTTAATAGCTATTGTACCTGGTTAAAATAAATACAAAGTTACCTGTAAAATAAATATAAATCCTAAAATAGCTATAATATAATTAGAATTTATATTGTAGCTATATTAGGGTTTATTTTACAGGTAAGTATTTATCTTTAAATAGGAATAATTTATTTAATAAGAGTTAATTTATTTTGTTAGATTTAAATTATATTTAACTTAGGGGGGTGTTAGGGTTAGACTTAGCTTTAGGGGTTAATCCATTTATTACAGTAGCGGCGAGATTCGGTCGGCAGATTAGGGGTTAATAATTGAAGTTAGGTGTCGGTGATGTTAGGGAGGGCAGATTAGGGGTTAATACTATTTATTATAGGGTTATTGAGGCGGGAGTGAGGCGGATTAGGGGTTAATAACTTTATTATAGTAGCGGTGAGATCCGCTCGGCAGATTAGGGGTTAATAAGTGTAGGCAGGTGGAGGCGACGTTGAGGGGGGCAGATTAGGGGTTAATAAATATAATATAGGGGTCGGCGGTGTTAGGGGCAGCAGATTAGGGGTCATAAGGATAACGTAGGTGGCGGTCGGCAGATTAGGGGTTAAAAATTTTTAATAGAGTGGCGGCGATGTGGGGGGACCTCGGTTTAGGGGTACATAGGTAGTTTATGGGTGTTAGTGTACTTTAGAGCACAGTAGTTAAGAGCTTTATAAACCGGCGTTAGCCCAGAAAGCTCTTAACTACTGGCTTTTTTTCTGCGGCTGGAGTTTTGTCGTTAGAATTCTAACGCTCACTTCAGACACGACTCTAAATACCGGAGTTAGAAAGATCCCATTGAAAAGATAGGATACGCAATTGACGTAAGGGGATCTGCGGTATGGAAAAGTCGCGGCTGCAAAGTGAGCGTTAGACCCTTTCCTGACTGACTCCAAATACCGGCGGTAGCCTAAAACCAGCGTTAGGAGCCTCTAACGCTGGTTTTCACGGCTACCGCCAAACTCTAAATCTAGGCCTTATTTTTCTATTTATTTGTTTTACAAAACAACCTTTTGTTTGTTCTAAACAATGTTGTCTTTCATATATGCAAAAGGCCCTTTTAGGGGCTATTGATAGTTTAGTTTAGGCTATTTTTTTTATTTATTTTTTGTCGGGGCATTTTTTTATTTTGATATGGCTATTAGATTAAGTGTAATTAGTTTAAATATCTGTAATTTGTTTTTTATTTTCTGTAATTTAGTGGGGGGTTTTTGTACTTTAGCTAATTTAATTTAATTTAGGTAATTGTGTTTAATTTGTTTAATTGAAGTGAAGTGTTAGGTGTTATTTTACAGGTACTTTTGTATTTATTTTAACTAGGTAGTTATTAAATAGTTAATAACTATTTAATAACTATTCTACCTAGTTAATATAAATACAAACTTGCCTGTAAAATAAAAATAAATCCTACGCTAGATACAATGTAACTATTAGTTATATTGTAGCTAGCTTAGGGTTTATTTTATAGGTAAGTATTTAGTTTTAAATAGGAATTATTTAGTTAATGATAGGAATTTTTATTTAGATTTATTTAAATTATATTTAAGTTAGGGGGTGTTAAGGTTAGGTTAAGTCTTAGGCTTAGGGGTTTATAAATTTAATATAGTGGCAGCGACGTTGGGGGTGTCAGATTAGGGGTTAATAAATGTAGGTAGGTTGCGGCAATGTTAAGGACGGCAGATTAGGGGTTAATAATATTAAACTAGTGTTTGCGATGCGGGAGTGCGGCGTTAATAAGTGTAGGTAGGTTGCGGCGACATTGGGGGCGGCAGATTAGGGGTTAATAAATATAATGTAGGTTTTGGCGATGTTGGGGGCAGCAGATTAGGGTTCATAAATATAATGTAGGTGGCAGCGGTGTCCGGAGCGGCAGATTAGGGGTTAATAATTATAATGTAGGTGTTGGCGATGTCGAGGGCAGCAGATTAAGGGTTAATAAGTGTAAGATTTTAGGTGTTTAGACTAGGGTTTATGTTAGGGTGTTAGGTGTAAACATACATTTTATTTCCCCATAGGAATCAATGGGGCTGCGTTACTGAGTTATACGCTGCTTTTTTGCAGGTGTTAGACTTTTTTTCAGCCGACTCTCCCCGTTGATTCCTATGGGGAAATCATGCACAAGCACGTTACACCAGCTCACCGCTGACTTAAGCAGCGCTGGTATTGGATTGAGATTTGGAGCAAAAATTGTCTCTACGCTCACCTGTTATATAAGCACTGCAGGAAAGTGAGTGGTGAGAGAAAAACTGCTTGTTAGCACCGCACCCCTGTTACCGCAAAACTCGTAATCTAGGCGAAAGTTATTAACCTCTAAACCGCCAACTCCCCACAATGCAATCTACCTATTAACACTATTAACCCCTAATCCGCTAACCCCAACAACGCAAAGTATTAATCTAATAACTAAGCCCCCTAACCTAACACCCCCTAAATTAACCCCAATAAAAATACAATTACATAAAATAAAAACGACTATTTACCTTAAAAGCTGCCAATAGGATGTAAGCAGCTCTCCTATTGGCTGATTTGAAATTTTCAGCCAATAGGAATGCAATGTACCCCAATATAAAAGCTGATTGCCCTTGTAAGGGCAATGCCCATACAAATGCCCCTTTAGAGGCAATGGGTAGCGTATGTATTTTTTTTTAGTAAGGTCTTATTTATTTTGGACCTGTATTTTTTTTTTACAGGTAAAAGAGCTGTTTAACTTAGGGCAATGCCCTACAAAAGGCCCTTTTAAGGGCCATTGGTAGTTTATTGTATACAAGGGGGTGTTTTATTTTGGGAGGGGGCTTTTTTATTTTTATAGAGCTATTAGATTAGGTGTAATTGTTTTTATTTTTGACTATTTTGTTTATTATTTTTTGTAAGCTTAGTGTTTTTTATTTTTCATAATTTATTGTTTTTTTAGTAATTTTAGATTTTTTTAATTTTTTATGTTTTTTTAAGGTTTTTTTTAAATTTGTAATTTAGATTTTTTAATTGGTAGTATTTTTTTTATTGTATTAGAATAGTAATGTTAGGTTTAATTTATAGTTTAACCCCTTAATGACCGAGGATGTACGCCATACGTCCTCAGAAAAAAGGCAGTTAACGCCTGAGGACGTATGGCGTACGTCCTCGGTTTGGAAAGCAGCTGGAAGCGATCCTCATCGCTTCCAGCTGCTTTCCGGTTATTGCAGGATGCCTCAATATCGAGGCATCCTGCAATAACAATTTGTACCCCTCCGGTGCAGAGAGCCACTCTGTGGCCCTCTCTACACCGGACATCGATGGCCGCAATCGTTGGTGGGTGGGAGCTGCAGTGGGAGGCGGGTGGGCGGCCATCGATGGCTTCAGATACACAGAGGGGGGCGGGATCGGGGGCGGGAGAGTCAGGGGCACGCACAGACATGCGCGCGTGCACGGGGGATCGGCGGGCGGGCGCGTGCACGGGAGGGAGCGGGTGGGAAACCCCTTACACTACAGAAATAATCATGTAGTAAGTGGGAGGAAAAGGGGGAATAAATGCCCCCAAAAAGTAATCTAAGGGATCTGGGAGGGGGTGGGGGTAGGGGTTGGTCATGGGGAAGCTACACTACAGAAAAATGTAAAAAAAAAAAAAAAAAAAGAGAAAAAAATATTGTTAACTGGGTACTGGCAGACAGCTGCCAGTACCCAAGATGGCCCCCAATAAGGCAGGGGGGGGGGGTTAGAGAGCTGTTTTTGGGGGGGATCAGGGAGGTTGGGGGCTAAGGGGGGATCCTAAAAAGTAGCATATGTAAATATGCTAAAGATGTATTTAAAAAAAAAAAAAAAAAAACTTTTATTTTAGTACTGGCAGACTTTCTGCCAGTACTTAAGATGGCGGGGACAATTGTGGGGTGGGGGAGGGAAGGGAGCTGTTTGGGAGATATCAGGGGGTCTGATGTGTCAGGTGGGAGGCTGATCTCTACACTAAAGCTAAAATTAACCCCGCAAGCTCCCTACAAACTACCTAATTAACCCCTTGACTGCTAGCCATAATACATGTGTGATGCGCAGCAGCACTTTGCGGCCTTCTAATTACCAAAAAGCAACGCCAAAGTCATATATGTCTGCTATTTCTGAACAAATGGGATCCCAGAGAAGCATTTACAACTATTTGTGCCATAATTGCACATGCTGTTTGTAAATAATTTCAGTGAGAAACCTAAAATTGTGAAAAATTTAGCGTTTTTTTTTTTATTTGATTGCATTTGGCGGTGAAATGGTGGCATGAAATATACCAAAATGGGCCTAGATCAATACTTGGGGTTGTCTACTACACTACACTGAAGCTAAAATTAACCCTAGAAGCTCCCTACATTCTCCCTAATTAACCCCTTCACTGCTGGGCATAATACACGTGTGGTGCGCAGTAGCATTTAGCAGCCTTCTAATTAGTAAAAAGCAAAACCAAAGCCATATATGTCTGCTATTTATGAACAAAGGGGATCCCAGAGAAGCATTTACAACCATGTATGCTATAATTGCATAAGTTTTTTTGTAAATAATTTCAGTGAGAAACCTAAAGTTTGTGAAAAAAATTGTGAAAAAGTGAAAAAAAAATTTTATTTGATCGCATTTGGCGGTGAAATGGTGGCATGAAATATACCAAAATGGGCCTAGATCAATACTTTGGGATGTCTTCTAAAAAAAAAAATATACATGTCAGGGGATATTCAGGGATTCCTGAAAGATATCAGTGTTCTAATGTAACTAGCGCTAATTTTGAAAAAAAGTGGTTTGGAAATAGCAAAGTGCTACTTGTATTTATGGCCCTATAACTTGCAAAAAAAGCAAAGAACATGTAAACATTGGGTATTTCTAAACTCAGGACAAAATTTAGAAACTATTTAGCATGGTTTTTGTTTGGTGGTTGTAGATGTATAACAGATTTTGGGGGTCAAAGTTAGAAAAAGTGTGTTTTTTTCTATTTTTTCCTCATATTTTATAAAAACTTTTATAGTAAATTATAAGATATGAGGAAAATAATGGTATATATTGAAAGTCCATTTAATGGCGAGAAAAACGGTATATAATATGTGTGGGTACATTAAATGAGCAAGGGGAAAATTACAGCTAAACACAAACACCGCAGAAATGTAAAAATAGCCTTGGTCCCAAACGGACAGAAAATGGAAAAGTGCTGTGGTCATTAAGGGGTTAATGGTAGGTTTATTTTAATTTCACAGGTAAGTTTTTATTTATTTTAAGAGAGTTATATTGTACTTTTAATTTTAAGTTAGGGGGTGTTAGGTTTAGGGGTTAATAGTATAATTTATTGTTTTGCAATGTAGGGGGGCTGGCGGTTTAGAGGTTAATAGGTTTATTTAGTAGCAGTGATGTGGGGGGCCAGAGGTTTAGGGGTTAATAGGTTTATTTAGTGGCAACGATGTCAGTGATGCGACGGAATAGGGGTTTATAACTTTATTTAGGAGTCGACGATGTCGGGAGTGGCGGAAAAGGGGTTAATAACTTTTATTACTGTCGGCGATGTTGGGGGCAGCAGATTATGGGTGTTTAGACTTGGGGTTTATGTTAGGGTGCTAGGTTTAAACTTAATTTTTTTCCCCCATAGACATCAATGGGGTTGCGTTACGGAGTTTTTCATTCCACACTTCAGGTGTTTTTCTAACACTCTCTCCCCCATTGATGTATATGTGGAAACAGTGCACGAGCACGTCAAAGCAGCCCTTGGCATTTGTGCGGTATGGAGTTTAACGCCACCATATCGCACGCACAAGGAGGCTTTTCAGTAACTCATAATGGCAGTGCTATGGAGAGTGAAATAACGCAACTTTTTTGCCGTTAGTTTTCAAAACCTGTTTAGCGCAAAACTCGTAATCTAGGTGAATGTTTGTTCTTATTTTCTGCTGACCTTTTACTTACAGTATGATAACACCAGCACTGAAACAGAGATGTGCCCAGGGAAGATACAGCAGGGTGAGATATGCAGGGAAAGCAGGTAAATATGTTTCGATTCTTCACTTTTTGGAAATTTTATATTTTTATGATTTATATACAATTTTAATTTGTCACTATAAATTCATTTGCAATATAATTATTTCTTGACACATTTGAAACTGTAAGTTTTTATTATTATTATTATTATTTAAAGCCAGACAGATACTTATATACTTATCTTTCTAAGCAAGAGCACAATGTAAGCAAATGCATTTTTGAATGTTATTTAATAAACTAGGCGATAAGCCTGCCCAGAGAGCAGTCTATAGCAGTCTATTTATTTTTTACGCTACAGATTTAAATAGCAGTCTATTTATTTTTTACGCTACAGATGTAGCAACACCCTAATTTGTAAGTCTGCTTTTATATCAATATTTAAGTTACAGGTGTAGCAATACTGTATTCTTATGGGCTGCTGTCCTAAATATATCAAAAATATGTTTTATATATATATATATATATATATATATATATATATATATATATAATAATAAACTACAGGTATAGCAACACCCTATTTGGTCACACTTATTTTAAATATATAAGCTACAGGTGTAGCGACACCCTATTTGGACGGACTACTGTCCAAAATATATCCAAAATTTCTGCTCTTCAAATTATGTCTACTTTAAGTATATTTATTTGTAAACAACATTTTTAGTAAAACAGGCATCCCTTCCAGTTAATAAGTAGCCTTGTTCTTGTCCTTCTATGACTTTAACTTTGACATCTGCAGAGCTTTTTACTCGAGAGAAAGCTACATATAGCTGTCCATGGCTGAAAACAGACTCAGGCAAATAGATGCCAACTCTATCTAAAGTTTGACCTTGAGACTTGTTAATGGTCATAGCGCAAGCCAATTTAACTGGAAATTGTCTTCTTCGTAATAAAAAAAAGAAGTTCTGTATTACTTGGGGCTAAGTCTATTCGAGGAATAAAGACATTTTGCCCTTCAGCTGTACCTGTTAATACTTGAGCAATAATTAAATTTTGACGCAAAGCTTTCACAACCAATCTGGTATCATTAGAAAGACCTCTTTTGATGTTAAGGTTATGCAAAATCATAATAATACTACCAATTTCAAGATTGAGTTTATGAACTGCCATTCCAGAAGGAGCCAATTAATTTAAAAATTCAACTGGATAATTATCCCTATTTTCCTTTGATTCATCATCAATAGAATCAGTACTTAAATAAGTAGAGGTTTCACCTTCTAACAAACTAAGAACTTCTTCATTGATCTTGTCAACATCACTATTTTTTGGACATAAAATTGCCATTTTTGCAAACTTAAAAGCATCAGAATCCTTTACAATGGAGTCTTTGCAGATCATTTGAGATGGAATTTCAAAGATATCTTCATGAAAGCCAGCTAAACTCAAGATCAACAGATCTTACATTATTTGTCAGCTTCAAAACCATAAACATATGCCAGAGTGGATTGAATTTTATGCTGGATTCCACTATAGCTGACCTACTTCCATGTGCAACAACAGGTAGAGTTTGTCTGAAACCGAGCAGAATTGTTTTTCCTCCAAAAGGTTTGTTGTTATTCATCAACTCTTTAAGGAGTTTGTTGATGCATCTGAGTGCATCACTGAAAGACATGGTAGATTCATCGCAAATAATAATCTTTGCAGTACGGATCATTTGCACATCATTAGAGGTTTGCCTCATGGAAGAGGTTGAAGTATCCAACAAAGGAACTGGCAACTTAAACTGCAAGTGGTATGTTTGTCCACCTTTAAGAAAATTTGCTGAATTACCCGTTGAAGCAACTGGTAATGCTACCTCACTTTTTCCTCTAAATATCTTCAACAAAGTCTTGTATAGGTATGTTTTACCACTACCAACAGGACCATCAGGGAAATAACACCTTTGTGGTAAAGTGTCATTTTTTTGATGCAGCAATTATTTGTTCAAAACTTTCTCTTTGAAGGTCATTAAAATATGCCTTCATTTGGACTCCAGTATAACTTTCAAAAGAAGCATCATAGAGGTCTCTGGGATTTTCTGGTAAATTCGAGGATTTGGTAAACCAAAATCCTGACATTTTTTGCCATTAACAATCAAGATATCCTAAATATATATCTAAGAGCATAATTTAAACAACTTTAATACTCTGGTGTGTGACCAGAGTGTCTTGAAAAGTCTTCAAAGAGCTTTTCTTTGTACTTTAAAAAAAAAAAACTCTTTAGCATTTGTGTGACCAGAGTGTCTTGAAAAGTCTTCAAAGAGCTTTTCTTTGTACTTTAAAAAAAAAAACTCTTTAGCATTTGGTGGAGATGCTAAAGCACAAATATGAGCAAAAAGCTCTCTAAGCAGTCGAGGCATCATTTCACTTGCAGCTTAATGAAGAGTAAAGCCCCATGATTGATCATCTTCAAAAAGACAAAGTTTTTGAACTGCTTCTTTAAATGTATAAAATTGAACACCATAAACTGTTCGGATATCTTCAAAAGAGGTTGCTCCTTTAACATGAAGTAAAAGCAATCGTAAACAAAATCATTCAACATCAATAGTGTTATTTGCTCGATCTTGTACTCTTTTTTTTCCATTTTTTTGTCTTTTGATGACAAACAAACTGCTGAGGAATATCAGTGTAAAGATATGCATGAGCTGACAATTCTTCTTGGTTTAACTTAAACCAAGCAGTCAAATTTGTGTCTCTTAATTGTGTTCTTTCTACAGCAGCTTCAATATTATCTTCATATACTGACTGTTCTCCAGGAAAGTAAACTTGTAATTGCACAATGGTATGCAATTGATGGTGCATATGGAAACCAAAAAGCCGCCATGCTGCTTCTGGAGCACTGACATATCTGGAATCCATAAAGGAAGTTATCTCATCATGTAGAAGAGTTTCATGTTCTTTAATTTCAATATTAGTGCAGTCATGCCCTTTATAAATATATTTGAATATGTACTTTATACTTTTTATGGAAGCACAGCTTTCTATATTAATATGGCTGTTGTATTTTAATGTCAAGTATGGGTTGTGTGGTACAACCCAAGAGTTATCAATTTTTTTTACCATTTATTTCAATAGAAACAGTTTTTTGGTTCTCTTGTAACGGGGATAACCATCTACATTCATCAAAGTTTCTTCCTGGAAAGATTTTGTAAATTGCTTAGAGCAAACCCCATCAACCATACATGGAGATCTTAGATTATGCTCCCCACAGGGCCCATGTATCACATGCTTGGTAACAATTGCATGTAACCGGGGATTGACTTGAATATCAGGTATTTCAGCACAAATAAAGCTATCAATTACTTTAGCATGTTTAGGCTTATCTTCTGCAGATAAAATAAGCAAAATATATGCATGAGGTAATCCATGTTTCTAAAATTCAATAACATGAACTTTGGCAGCTGGTTTACCCAAAACATGTTTCTTTGTGATATAATCAAGAAGTTCTTGAAGTTTTAAATGAAAAACTATTGCCACTAAATCAGGACGAAATTTAACTGCTTTACCTTCTTTCAGATTAACAACAATTTCAGACAAATTTGGGTTACATGTCATGGTTATGAAAAAATCAGGCTTCCCATACTTTCCAACAATAGTCATGGCATCTTGGTAATTCTGTACCATGTTTCTTGGACTACCTTGAAATGTAGATGGAAGTATAACTGCTTTGCCTGGAAGTAAGTCCTGGTCTGCAGCTACACTTTTAAGATGGTCCATGAGATCTGTATACTTTTCAACCCTCAATTTTGACTGATTTTGTCTAACATAGTTTAAACGATTACCTTCTGTCTTAACATATGCATCTACAAAGTACTGCTGAGTCAATTTGCCAGCAAATTTGAGTCGGATGGAAAGTATGTACCCATAAAGTTGTATTTGTGTGACCCTTTCTCTTGGCTTTGCTAAGGACTGAGTTCTTATATTTCTAACAGTAGTAGGGTTGTAATAAAGTTTCATTTTAGGTGACCAACTTTGGTCCCCAAAAGGGAAAAGAAGTGGATACAACATTGGCTCCAAATTTGGATCTAAAATACTTATCCTTTCTGGGGGTTTTTCATTGTTAGGACTTCGACAATGAATAATAAGATCTCGCTCAAGAGGAGGCTCACCATCTGCATTTTGAAAAATAATAGCTACCTCATTACACCGAGTAGCATTATATCTATGCTGATTGTTTTTATGATCTTGTACAATTGCCATTGTCACAGTTGTAGGTGTAACACCATTTCGAGATGCATCTTCTAAGCATTCCTGTTCTACTTCATACAACATTTTGCATGCTTCAGCAAAATTATTGTTTAAAGTTATAAAAAAACTCAGCTCAGTCATTATTTCAGGGTTGCAATTTTGTTCAAACTTCCTATTATCCTCATTGGAAGGATGAAGTGATCCAGTTCTGTGATACATTTGTCCATTAATTCTAAAACAGCAGGTGGACAGGGTTATGGAGCAGCAGTCTTTAGACTGCTGCTTCATAACTGTTGATTCTATCGAGTCTGAAGACTCGCCAGAAACACTGGCCCACAAGCTCCATATGGAGCTTGATAAATGAGCCTTATAGATTACAAGTTTGTGCTATAGAGGGTGTGAAACGAATGCAACAAAAGTTGCATTATTTCACCCTCCATAGCGCTGCCATTACGAGTTTTGGAAAAGCTGCCTTGTGCGTGCGATATGGTTGTGATGAGCTCCATACCACACAAAATCCAAGGGCTAATTAAGGTAGAAAAAATACTATTGGCTGATGCAATCAGTCAATAGGATTGAGCTGGCATTCTATTGGCTGTTCCAGTCAGCCAATAGAATGTGAGCTCAATCCTATTGGCTGATTGCATAAGCCAATAGGATTTTTTCTACCTTATTTCCGATTGGCTGATAGAATTCTATCAGCCAATCAGAATCTAAGGGATGCCATCTTGGATGACGTCACTTAAAGGTACCTTCATTCATCTTTAGTTGTTGGATGAAGAGGATGCTCCGCATCGGATGTGTTGAAGATGGACCCGCTCCGCGTCAGATGGATGAAGATAGAAGATGCCATCTGGATGAAGACTTCTGCCCGTCTGGAGGACCACTTCGCCCGGCTTGGTTGAAGACTTCTTCCGGCTTTGTTGAGGACTTCGGCCCGGCTTTGATGAAGACTTCTCCCGGTAAGTTGATCTTCAGAGGGTTAGTGTTAGGTTTTTTTAAGGGTGTATTGGTGGGTTTCATTTTTAGGTTAGGGACTTTGGGCCAGCAAAAGAGTTAACTGCCCTTTTAAGGGCAATGCTCATCCAAATGTGCTTTTCAGGGCAAAGGGGAGCTTAGGGTTTTTTAGATAGTATTTTATTTGAGGGGTTGGTTGTGTGGGTGGTAGGTTTTACTGTTGGGGGAGTTGTTTGTATTTTTTTTTACAGGTAAAAGAGCTGATTACTTTGGGGCAATGCCCCGCAAAAGGCCCTTTTAAGGGCTATTGGTAGTTTAGTTTAGGCTAGGGGTTTTTGTTATTTTGGGGGGGGGGCTTTTTTAGTTTGATAGGGTTATTAGTTTAGGTGTAATTAGTTTAAATATCTGTAATTTGTTTTTTATTTTCTTTAATTTAGTGTTTTTTTTTTGTACTTTAGCTAATTTAATTTAATTTACTTAATAGTATTTAATTTAGTGAATTTATTTAATTATAGTGCAGTGTTTGGTGTTATTGTAACTTAGGTTAGGGTTTTTTTTTACAGGTACTTTTGCATTTATTTTAGCTAGGTAGTTATTAAATAGTTAATAACTATTTAATAACTATTCTACCTAGTAAAAATAAATACAAACTTAGCTGTAAAATAAAAATAAAACCTAAGATAGCTACAATGTAACTATTAGTTATATTGTAGCTAGTTTAGGGTTTATTTTATAGGTATTTAGTTTGAAATAGGAATTAATTAGTTAATGATAGTGATATTTAGTTAGATTTATTTAAATTATATTTGTTAGGGGGTGTTAGGGTTAGACTTAGGTTTAGGGGTTAATAACTTTAATATAGTGGCGGTGACATTGGGGACGGCAGATTATGGGTTAATAAATGTAGGTAGGTGTCGGCGATGTTAGGGATGGCAGATTATTGGTTAATAATAATAAACTAATGTTTGCGAGGTGGGAGTGCCGAGGTTTAGGGGTTAATATGTTTATTATAGTGGCGGCGACGTTGTGGGCGGCAGATTAGGGGTTAATAAGTGTAGGTAGGTTGCGGTGACATTGGGGGCGGCAGATTAGGGGTTAATAAATATAATGCAGGTGTCGGCGATATTGGGGGCAGTAGATTAGGGGTTCATAAGTATAATGTAGGTGGTGGCGTTGTCCGGAGCGGCAGATTAGGGGTTAATAAGAATAATGTAGGTGTCGGTGATGTCGGGGCGGCAGATTAGGGGTTAATAAGTGTAAGATTAGGGGTGTTTAGACTCGGGGTTCATGTTAGGGTGTTAGGTGTAAACATAAATTTTAATTCTCCATAGGAATCAATGGGGCTGCGTTACTGAGTTATACACTCCTTTTTTGCAGGTGTTAGACTTTTTTTCAGCCGGCTCTCCCCATTGATTCCTATGGGGAAATCGTGCACGAGCACATTACACCAGCTCACTGCTGACTTAAGCAGCGCTGATATTGGAGTGAAGTGTGGAGCAAAATTTTGCTCTATACTCACTTTTTGTCTTTTAACGCCGGGTTTGTAAAAACTCATAATACCAGCACTGCAGGAAAGTGAGCGGTGAGAATAACGTGCAATTTAATACCTCACCCCTGTTACCGCAAAACTCGTAATCTAGGCGTACTTTATCCAAAATAAAAATACTCCTAATCTAATACCCCTTTGAAAATAAAAAAACACGCCCTAAAATAAAAGCCTAATCTAATGCTAAACTACCAATAGCCGTTAAAAGGGTTTTTTGTAGGGCATTGCCCTAAAGAAATCAGCTCTTTTAGTGGCAATGGGTAGTTTAGGTTTCTTTAGTGTTAGGTTTTTTTTATTTTGGGGGGTTTGGTGGGTGGGGGTTTTACTGTTAGGGGGGATTTGGTTTATTTGTAATGTAAAAGAGACAATTTATTTAGGGCAATGCCCTACAAAAAGCCCCTTTAAGGGCTATTAGTAGTTTAGTCTTAGATTAGGGGGTCTATTTATTTTGGAGGGGCTTTTTTATTTTAATAGGGATTAGGTTTAATTTTTTTATTTTGGATAATGTGGTCTATTATTTTGTGCAATGTTAGCCTTTTTTATTTTATGTAATTTTAGATTAGTTTAAACTTAGTTTTAAAGGAGTCTTGAAGTTACAGGTGTACCGCTCACTTTTTTGGCCAGACTCGGAAATACCGCAAATCCACTTAACGTCAATTGCGTATCCTATATTTTCAATGGGACTTGCATAGCCCCAGTGTTACGAGTCTTCCAAAAAGTGAGCGGTAGACCCTCTCCTGTCAAGCCTGGTACCGCATTTTAAAGTCAGTAGTTAAGAGTTTTACACTACAACGCCGTAGCATAAAACTCTTAACTAAAGTGCTAAAAAGTACACTAACACCCATAAACTACCTATTAACCCCTAAACCGAGGCCCCCCCACATCGCGAACACTAAAATAAATGTTTTAACTCCTAATCTGCCGAACTGGACCTCGCCTCCTCTATAATAAATATATTAACCCCTAAACCGCCGCACTCCCGCATCACAAAATTAGTTAAATATTATTAACCCCTAATCTGCCATCCCTAACATTGCCGACACCTACCTACATGTATTAACCCCTAATCTGCTGCCCCCAATGTCGCCACCACTATATTAAAGTTATTAACCCCTAAATCTAAGTCTAACCCTCACCCTAACATCCCCTAACTTAAATATAATTTAAATAAAATTACTATCATTAACTAAATTATTCCTATTTAAAACTAAATACTTACCTGTAAAATAAATCCTAAGATAGCTACAATATAACTAATAGTTACATTATAGCTAGCTTAGGGTTTATATTTATTTTACAGGTAACTTTGTATTTATTTTAACTAGGTACAATAGTTATTAAATAGTTATTAACTATTTAATAACTACCTAGTTAAAATAAAGACAAATTTACCGGTAAAATAAAACCTAACCTAAGTTACAATTACACCTAACACTAAACTACAATTAAATTAATTACAATTAATTACAATTAAATAAAATTATCTAAAGTACAAAAAAAAAAAACACTAAATTACAGAAAATAATAAACAAATTACAAGATTTTTAAACTAATTACACCTAATCTAATCCTCCTAACAAAATAAAAAAGCCCCCCCAAAATAAAAAAGCCCTACCCTATATTAAATTACAAATAGCCCTTAAATGGGCCTTTTGGGGGCATTGCCCCAAAGTAATCAGCTCTTTTACCTGAAAAAAATTACAATCCCCCCCCCCAACATTAAAACCCACCACCCACACAACCAACCCTACTCTAAAACCCACCCAATCCCCCCTTAAAAAAAACTAACACTAACCCCTTGAAGATCACCCTACCATGAGACGTCTTCACCCAACTGGGCCGAAGTCCTCAACGAAGCCGGGAGAAGTCTTCATCCAAGCCAGGCGAAGTGGACCTCCAGACGGGCAGAAGTCTTCATCCAGATGGCATCTTCTATCTTCATCCATCCGGCGCGGAGCGGGTACATCTTCAAGACATCCGACGCGGAGCATCCTCTTCAAACGACGGCTAAACACAGAATGAAGGTTCCTTTAAATGACGTCATCCAAGATGGCGTCCCTTCAATTCCGATTGGCTGATAGAATTCTATCAGCCAATCGGAATTAAGATAATAGGATTTTTTCTACCTTAATTCCGATTGGCTGATAGAATTCTATCAGCCAATCGGAATTGAAGGGATGCCATCTTGGATGACATCAGTTAAAGGAACCTTCATTCTGTGTTTTGCCGTCATTTGAAGAGGATGCTCCCCGTCAGATGTCTTGAAGATGGAGCTGCTCCGCGCCGGATGGATGAAGATAGAAGATGCCTTTTGGATAAAGACTTCTGCCTGTCTCGAGGACCACTTCACCCAGCTTGGATGAAGACTTCACCCGGCTTCGTTGAGGACTTCGGCCCGGTTGGGTGAAGATGTCTCCTGGTAAGGTGATCTTCAGGGGGTTAGTGTTAGGTTTTTTAAGGGGGTATTGGGTGGTTTTTAGAGTAGGGTTGGTTGTGTGGGTGGTGGGTTTTAATGTTGGGGGGGGAATTGTAATTTTTTTTCAGGTAAAAGAGCTGATTACTTTGGGGCAATGCCCCGCAAAAGGCCCTTTTAAAGGCTATTTGTAATTTAGTGTAGGGTAGGACTTTTTTATTTTGGGGGGCTTTTTATTTTGTTAGGGGGATTAGATTAGGTGTAATTAGTTTAAAAATCTTGTAATTTGTTTATTATTTTCTGTAATTTAGTGTTTGTTTGTTTTTTGTACTTTAGATAATTTTATTTCATTGTAATTAATTCTATTTAATTTAGGTAATTAATTAAATTGTAGTGTAGTGTTAGGTGTAATTGTGGTTTTATTTTACAAGTAAATTTCTCTTTATTTTAACTAGGTAGTTATTAAATAGTTAATAACTATTTAATAACTATTGTACCTAGTTAAAATAAATACAAAGTTGCCTGTAAAATAAAAATAAACCCTAAGCTAGCTACAATGTAACTATTAGTTATATTGTAGCTATCTTAGGGTTTATTTTATAGGTAAGTATTTAGTTTTAAATAGGAATTATTTAGTTAATTGTAGAAATTTTATTTAGATTTATTTAAATTATATTTAAGTTAGGGGGGGTTAGGGTTAGGCTTAGACTTAGGTTTAGGGGTTAATATGTTTATTATAGTGGTGGCGACGTTGGGGGCGACAGATTAGGGGTTAATAAATGTAGTTAGGTTGCTGCGACATTGGGGGCGGCAGATTAGGGGTTAATAAATATAATGTAGATGTCGGCGATGTTGGGGGCAGCAGATTAGGGGTTAATAAGTGTAATATTAGGGGTGTTTAGACTCGGGGTTCATGCTAGGGTGTTAGGTGTAGACATAAATGTATTTTCCCCATAGGAATCAATGGGGCTGTGTTAGGAGCTTTACGCTGCTTTTTTGCAGGTGTTAGGTTTTTTTCAGCCGGCTCTCCCCTATTGATTCCTATGGGGAAATCGTGCATGAGTACATTTAGCCAGCTCACCGCTAACGTAAGCAGCGCTGGTACTGAGGTGAGATGTGGATCTAAATTTTGCTCTATGCTCACTTTTTTGCGGTTAACGCCGGGTTTGTAAAAACCCGTAATACCAGCGGTGAGCATAAACTGCTCGTTAGCACCGCACCCTTGTTAACGCAAAACTTGTAATCTAGGCATTTATTTTTAAAGTAAAGTTAGTTTTTTTATTTTAATTGTAATTTAGTATTATTTTAATTTATGTAATGGTGTTAAGTTAGGGGGTGTTAGGTTAGGGGGCTTAGTGATTAGTTATTTGCGTTGTGGGGTTTGTCGGTTTAGGGGTTAATAGATTTATTAGGTTAATTAGCGATGTGGGTTAATGGCGGTTTAGGGGTTAATAGGTGTATTAGGTAGTTTGCGATGTTGGGGTTTGTGGATTTGGGGGTTAATAATTTTATTAGGTAGTTTGTTTGTCTTTTAATACTTATTGGGGGCCGCTAGTTTTTTTTTTTTTTTTAATAGTTATTGCGGGTGGTTAGGTTTTTTCAATACTTATTGCGAGCGGATAGTTTTTTTAATACTTATAGCGGGCGATTAGTTACTTTTTTTTAATGGTTATTGTGGGCGGTTATTTTTTTTATTTTTAATGCTTATTGAGGGCATTTTTTTTTTTTTTTTTAATTCTTATTGCGTGCTGTTAGTTTTTTTGTAATGCTCCGTTTGCCTTCACTGCATCCCGGGGGATTCCGAAAATGGCAGGGTGGTAAAAGAATCCAGAGTTCTTTTGACTTGCGCTGCCAACATTCCTTTGAGAATGCGTGCGCAACTGGCGACACCGACAGGCGCGTTACAAGTGCGATTATAGTACAGATGTGATGGAACAGCATTTTGGCATTCTTTCACATGCTGTATTGAGTACAAATTGGCCATCATGAGGTACAAAGACGTTGTCACTGGGGCAGCACCCCTATAAGGCCACATTTGCTCCCTTTTAAAGGTTACAATTTGGTACTATAGCACTGAGGTCCAATTTAGTCACCAAAGGTAGATATTTGCCTTTGAAATTTAAAAACTGCAAGAGTATCACAATGTACCCATTTTTTTTCGGTGTACAGTAGAGAGAACAATTAAAAGTTTTTAGTATCTGTCTCTCACATCCTCCACTGGAAGCATGATTACATCTTAACCTTTTAGTTTTTGTATAACCAGTACTTTTCAGTAATTTTCAGTATTGGTGGTACAACAGTCAAAAAAAGATATTTCAAATGACAAAATAAAGGTAAAGGAACAATTCAACAATGTAATGCTTTCCAGCAGATGAAACAGATAATTTTTAACACATTAAAGGAGAGAAAAACTTTAGTACACCGTCCCTTTAACCTCTCCTCCACCTCTCAACTGCCAGTTAAAAAAAATCACCCTGGACTAATTTGATGGGGGTGATTGACAGCCCCTGCTCTTACATGATTGGTAGCACAAGGGCAAGTTACAGCATTGCATGTATAAATACAAGTAGCACAATGCTGCCTGCTCACCGTGATCCGGGTGCACAAAGTTACCTATTTCAGAGTATTGTCCACCTGCACAATGATAAATGTAGCCCTAAATGTGAAATTCTTGTGACTTTTTAAATATAACAATTGATGTACAGTGAAATAAAAATTAAAATATTTTGAGCTGTAAAAAGACAAATAGGCAATATCATGAGGATCACTGAAAAACTTTTTTGTATTCCAAGGTTATGGGTAAAAAAAGATTGCACACTGATAGTTTCACAGTTTGCCCTAAAGTTTTTTACTTCCCTAGTCAATAGCTCTCGCAGAGCCACAATAACCTTAACACACCTTAGTCTCCTGCATAGGACCCCACAAAAGATTAGAAATATTACAAATGAATTTGCCTTATTGGTCATCTTGGAAGCCCCGGCCTTATATCCTATGCCCTATAAAAAAATTTATACCCATTCCTATGTTTACTAAATATCCTTAAAGGGACAGTCTACACCAAAAATGTTTATTGTTTAAAAAGATAGATAATCCCTTTATTACCCATTATCCAGTTTTGCGTAACTCACACAGTTATATTAATATACATTTTACCTCTGTGATTACCTTGTATCTAAGCCTCTGCAGACTGTCCACTTATTTCAGTTCTTTTGACAGACTTGCATTTTAGCCAATCAGTGCTGACTCCAAGGTAACTCCACGGGCGTGAGCACAATGTTATCTTTATGGCCAACATGAACTAAAGCCCTCCAGTTGTAAAACAATTTAAAAATGCATTCAGATAAGAGGGGGCCTTGATGGGCTTAGAAATTAGGATATTAGTCTACCTAGGTTTGGCTTTCAACTAAGAATACCAAGAGAACAAAGCAAAATTGATGATAAAAATAAATTGGAAAGTTTTTTAAAATTGCATATCCTATCTTAAACATGAAAGTTTATCTTTGACTAGACTGTCCTTTTAATATGCATAAAGGCCTCTCTTCTTAAATGTTTGTATGTGAATCGTGGTGCTATTGTCTATTGCAATGGTACGGGGATAAGGAATGCAATATGAACGTCACCTTTCAAAATAGCAACTGCTAAATATCTTGACAACTTGACCCATATTCTGTAAAGCTGCTTTTGAGAACAGCAAAGATGCAGCATAACAGCCCCATGGCTATCAATTTCACTTGAGCCACACAGAAAGTGAATTTTAGCATTGGGTCTCATAAAAATCTGTTATCTGAGGGAAAAATTGCACCTGCGCTATCTGACATGAATATTATTTCAAGCAATATACTACTGTGTACAAGATATTTATTAGCCATCACAAAAATACATTATTATGGTCTACTAATCTGGCTCTTGGTTCTTAAAATTTTAAGGATTTTTGGGACTCAAATGTACTGATCTGAAAAAAAAAATTCTACCATTATATTGGCCTAGATTTGGAGTTTGGCGGTAGAAGGGCTGTTAACGCTCCGCGGGTTTTTTTCTGGCCGCACCATAAATTTAACTCTGGTATCGAGAGTTCAAACAAATGCTGCGTTAGGCTCCAAAAAAGAAGCGTAGAGCATTTTTACCGCAAATGCAACTCTCGATACCAGAGTTGCTTACGGACGCGGCCAGCCTCAAAAACGTGCTCGTGCACGATTCTCCCATAGGAAACAATGGGGCTGTTTGAGCTGAAAAAAAACCTAACACCTGCAAAAAAGCAGCGTTCAGCTCCTAACGCAGCCCCATTGTTTCCTATGGGGAAACACTTCCTACGTCTGCACCTAACACCCTAACATGTACCCCGAGTCTAAACACCCCTAACCTTACACTTATTAACCCCTATTCTGCCGCCCCCGCTATTGCTGACACCTGCATATTTTTTTTAACCCCTAATCTGCCGCTCCGTAAACCGCCGCAACCTACGTTATCCCTATGTACCCCTAATCTGCTGCCCTAACATCGCCGACCCCTATATTATATTTATTAACCCCTAATCTGCCCCCTCAACGTCGCCGACACCTGCCTACACTTATTAACCCCTAATCTGCCGAGCGGACCTGAGCGCTACTATAATAAAGTTATTAACCCCTAATCCGCCTCACTAACATCGCCGACACCTACCTTCAATTATTAACCCCTAATCTGCCGAGCGGACCTCACCGCTATTCTAATAAATGTATTAACCCCTAAAGCTAAGTCTAACCCTAACACTAACACCCCCCTAAGTTAAATATAATTTACATCTAACAAAATAAATTAACTCTTATTAAATAACTTATTCCTATTTAAAGCTAAATACTTACCTGTAAAATAAATCCTAATATAGCTACAATATAAATTATAATTATATTATAGCTATTTTAGGATTAATATTTATTTTACAGGCAACTTTGTAATTATTTTAACCAGGTACAATAGCTATTAAATAGTTAAGAACTATTTAATAGTTACCTAGTTAAAATAATAACAAATTTACCTGTAAAATAAATCCTAACCTAAGATATAATTAAACCTAACACTACCCTATCAATAAATTAATTAAATAAACTACCTACAATTACCTACAATTAACCTAACACTACACTATCAATAAATTAATTAAACACAATTCCTACAAATAAATACAATTAAATAAACTAGCTAAAGTACAAAAAATAAAAAAGAACTAAGTTACAAAAAATAAAAAAATATTTACAAACATAAGAAAAATATTACAACAATTTTAAACTAATTACACCTACTCTAAGCCCCCTAATAAAATAACAAAGCCCCCCAAAATAAAAAATTCCCTACCCTATTCTAAATTAAAAAAGTTAAAAGCTCTTTTACCTTACCAGCCCTGAACAGGGCCCTTTGCGGGGCATGCCCCAAGAATTTCAGCTCTTTTGCCTGTAAAAGAATAAATACAATACCCCCCCCAACATTACAACCCACCACCCACATACCCCTAATCTAACCCAAACCCCCCTTAAATAAGCCTAACACTAAGCCCCTGAAGATCTTCCTACCATCCAGGTTCACCGATCCGTCCTGAAGAGCTCCTCCGATGTCCTGATCCAAGCCCAAGCGGGGGGCTGAAGAGGTCCATGATCCGGTCAAAGTCTTCATCCAAGCGGAACAGCCAATAGAATGCAAGCTCAATCTGATTGGCTGATTGGATCAGCCAATCGGATTGAACTTGATTCTGATTGGCTGATTCCATCAGCCAATCAGAAAATTTGTACCTTAATTCCGATTGGCTGATAGAATCCTATCAGCCAATCGGAATTCGAGGGACGCCATCTTGGATGACGTCCCTTAAAGGAACAGTCATTCGTCGTTCAGTCGTCGGGCCGGATGGATGTTCCGCGCTGGAGGTCTTCAGGATCCTGCCGCTTCGCTCCGGATGGAAGACCATAGAAGATGCCGCCTGGATGATGACTTCAATCGGATGGAAGATCCTCTTCTGCCCCGCTTGGATGAAGACTTTGACCGGATCATGGACCTCTTCAGCCCCCCGCTTGGGCTTGGATCAGGACATCGGAGGAGCTCTTCAGGACGGATCGGTGAACCTGGATGGTGAAGACAAGGTAGGAAGATCTTCAGGGGCTTAGTGTTAGGCTTATTTAAGGGGGGTTTGGGTTAGATTAGGGGTATGTGGGTGGTGGGTTGTAATGTTGGGGGGGGGTATTGTATTTATTCTTTTACAGGCAAAAGAGCTGAAATTCTTGGGGCATGTCCCGCAAAGGGCCCTGTTCAGGGCTGGTAAGGTAAAAGAGCTTTTAACTTTTTTAATTTAGAATAGGGTAGGGAATTTTTTATTTTGGGGGGCTTTGTTATTTTATTAGGGGGCTTAGAGTAGGTGTAATTAGTTTAAAATTGTTGTAATATTTTTCTTATGTTTGTAAATATTTTTTTATTTTTTGTAACTTAGTTCTTTTTTATTTTTTGTACTTTAGCTAGTTTATTTAATTGTATTTATTTGTAGGAATTGTGTTTAATTAATTTATTGATAGTATAGTGTTAGGTTAATTGTAGGAAATTGTAGGTAGTTTATTTAATTAATTTATTGATAGGGTAGTGTTAGGTTTAATTATATCTTAGGTTAGGATTTATTTTACAGGTAAATTTGTTATTATTTTAACTAGGTAACTATTAAATAGTTCTTAACTATTTAATAGCTATTGTACCTGGTTAAAATAATTACCAAGTTGCCTGTAAAATAAATATTAATCCTAAAAAAGCTATAATATAATTATAATTTATATTGTAGCTATATTAGGATTTATTTTACAGGTAAGTATTTAGCTTTAAATAGGAATCATTTATTTAATAAGAGTTAATTTATTTCGTTAGATTTAAATTATATTTAACTTAGGGGGGTGTTAGTGTTAGGGTTAGACTTAGCTTTAGGGGTTAATCCATTTATTATAGTAGCGATGAGCTCCGGTCCTCAGATTAGGGGTTAATAATTGAAGGTAGGTGTCGGCGATGTTAGGGAGGGCAGATTAGGGGTTAATACTATTTATTATAGGGTTAGTGAGGCGGGTTAGGGGTTAATAACTTTATTATAGTAGCGGTGCGGTCCGCTCGGCAGATTAGGGGTTAATAAGTGTAGGCAGGTGTCGGCGACGTTGAGGGGGGCAGATTAGGGGTTAATAAATATAATATAGGGGTCGGCGATGTTAGGGCAGCAGATTGGGGGTACATAGGGATAACGTAGGTGGCGGCGCTTTGCGGTCGGAAGATTAGGGGTTAATTATTTTAAGTAGCTGGCGGCGACGTTGTGGGGGGCAGGTTAGGGGTTAATAAATGTAATACAGGGGTCGGCGGGGTTAGGGGCAGCAGATTAGGGGTACATAAATCTAACGTAGGTGGCGGTCGGCAGATTAGGGGTTAAAAAAATTTAATCGAGTGTTGGCGATGTGGGGGGACCTCGGTTTAGGGGTACATAGGTAGTTTATGGGTGTTAGTGTACTTTAGGGTACAGTAGTTAAGAGCTTTATGAACCGGCGTTAGCCCAGAAAGCTCTTAACTCCTGCTATTTTCAGGCGGCTGGAGTTTTGTCGTTAGAGCTCTAACGCTCACTTCAGAAACGACTCTAAATACCGGCGTTAGGAAGATCCCATTGAAAAGATAGGATACGCAATTGGCGTAGGGGGATCTGCGGTATGGAAAAGTCGCGGCTGAAAAGTGAGCGTTAGACCCT